>NC_069504.1:901196846-901496846 GCF_027579735.1 Bombina bombina
ATTCCTATGAAGGATGATACCTAAATACCGAAAGGACTCAACTACTTTAAAAGGATGATCTCCCCAATTAAGACCGTTCTTATGTATCCATAGGAGTTCGCTCTTATCAAAATTAATTTTATATCCTGGAAAGGAGGAGAAAGCCTTAAATAATTGTAACACTATAGGAATATAGTGTTGAGCCTTATCCAGAAATATTAACAGATCATCGGCATACAAAAGCGTTTTTAATCTAGTGGGACCCAGTGGGATTCCTGGCAACCTATCCCGTAATAGAATAGCAAATGGTTCCAACGCCAAGTTAAAGAGCAAGGGGGACAGAGGGCACCCTTGCCTAGTTCCTCTTTTGAGTGATATATACGGAGAAGAGTGACCGTTGATGCAGAGAAAGGAAATCGGATTTTTATATAAATTTTTAACAAATTCAAGAAACTGATTCTTAAATCCAAAATGCTCTAAAGCCGTAAACAAGTAATTCCAATTCACTGCATCAAAGGCTTTCTCGGCGTCTACTCTCAGAATAGCTGCTTCCCTGATCTTCTTAAATTCTTCATTTTTAGGATCTAAGTTCCAGGCATAGTCGAGAAATGTAGTAACTTTACGGATATTCTTAAGGGAGTTCCTGTCTTTCATAAATCCAGTTTGATCTGGGTGTATGATCCCATCTAATAATTTAGCCAGTCTTGTCGCAACAATAGCCGTCAACAATTTATAATCTGCATTAAGTACAGATATAGGTCTATACGACCCAGGATCCTCCCGATCCTTACCTTTCTTAAGAATCAGAGATATGCGTGCAGCAGAAAAATAATTAGACATTGACTTACCGGAGGAAAAATAATAATTAAACAAGTTAACTAGCGGTAGTTTGATTTCTTCCTTCAAAATTTTGTAAAACTCTACCGGGATCGAATCTGGTCCGGGAGATTTATTAATATTAGCAGATTGTATAGCCTCCAAAACTTCCTCCTCTGAAATAGGTCTATTAAGATCTAACAGATTCTCTTCCGAAACACCCGGGAGTTTCACACTGGACCAAAAATTTGATGCATTATCCAAATTTACCTCTGATTCTGAGTACAGCTTTTCAAATACCTTAAAGAAAGCCTGGCTAATATCCTCTGTATTAGAATACTTCACATTATTAAATTTAATAGCCGAGATCAGGTTCTTGCTTTTCCTAACTTTCACTACACTAGCCAAAAATTTGGCGGAGTTCCCATAATGACCTCTAAATTGGTAATTTATTTTTAATTCTTCTTCTTGGGACCTTTGTTTTAAATGGATGTCTCTTTCCCTTTTTAATTTGCAGTATCTATCCCAATTATCCTTTGTCTTGTCATTATAGAATTTCCCGAGCGCATTTCTGACTTGAGCAGCTAACTGTAATTCCTGCTCCAAAGTTTTCTTCCTCCACGTAGCTAAATAAAGTTTAATTTCCCCCCTCAAAACGGCTTTTGCTGCTTCCCAAAAAACCTCTGGTTTACTAGATTGCCCCACATTGAACGTAACATAATCCTTCCACCTTTGCTTTAACCAATTGCCAAACCTAGGGCTGTCAGCCAAATACCGCGGAAAAAAAAAAAGATGTATTAGGAATCTTGGGGGGGGGGAAATGGCCATCAATGTGAAAGAGATTACTGCATGGTCAGAAATGACAATATCATAGATATTGGCATCAGATCTGCAAAGAGCAAGTGACTTAGAAATTAAGAATAGATCAATTCTAGAAAATGTCATATGGGGTTTAGACTCACAGGTGAAACTACATTGTTCTGGATTTTTAAATCTCCATATATCAATTAATCTTAATTCATGACAGAAAAGCTTGAAATATTTTGCTAATTTAGCGTTTTCACGAAAATTTTTTGCCGATAATCTATCCAAAATAGGGCACAATGTCATATTGAAATCTCCCCCTAAAATTAAATTAGCTGCTGAGAATAAAAATAGTTTGCTTCTAATATTGTCCCAAAAAGCCGGTGAAAAGGAATTGGGGCCATATAGATTACATATAACAAAGTTACAGTTATTAATCTGGATATGTAGAATCAAAAATCTTCCCTCTGGATCAGCCTCCGTTTTTATAATATTATAAACTAAATTTTTATGTAACAATATTGCTACTCCTGATTTTCTTTTAACACCTGACGCTGCTACGCATTCACCTACCCATTTACACTTCAATTTGGCCGCTTCAACCATACTAAGGTGTGTTTCCTGTAGCATCACAAGATCAGGATTAAATTTAGCAAGATATTTGATAATTAACTTACGTTTTCTAGGAGACGTGATGCCCCCCACGTTCCAAGAAAGTATATTAATCTTGGATGCCATCAATCCTCAACATAAGACAATATTCCGTAGCTTTTAGGCTGGGCATATAACCAAGGGCGGGAGGGGGGGAGAGAAGAGAGAAAGGAAAGAGAAGGGAAAAAAATAAAAATAAATATATCTTAATAGCATTCAGGTTTGTTGAGAAGACAGAATATGACAGAATAAATCGGGTTGATTTCCATCTATTTCTGTCCGCCGCCTCTGAGCAGGCGGACAGGTTATGGAGCAGCTATCTTTAGACCGCTGCTTCATAAACTTCTGTTTCCGGCGAGCCTTAAAGGAATAGTCTAGTCAAAAATAAACTTTCATAATTCAGATAGAGCAGGCAATTTTAAGCATCTTTCTAATTTACTCCTATTATCATTTTTTTTCATTCTCTAGGTATCTTTATTTTAAAAAGCTGGAATGTAAGCTTAGAAGCTGGCCCATTTTTGGTTCAGTACCTGGGTAGCACTTGCTGACTGGATGGCTACATTTAGACACCAATCAGCAAGCGCTACCCAGGTGCTTAACCAAAAAATGGGCCGGCTTCTAAGCTTTACATTCCAGCTTTTATAAATAAAGATACCAAGAGAATGAAGAAAAATTGATAACAGGAGTAAATTAGAACGTTGCTTAAAATTGCCTGCTCTATCTGAATCATGAAAGTTTATTTTTGACTATACTATCCCTTTAATACAGAGCTTGATAAATATGCCCCCTGAAGTGTAAGGGTTCCTTTTTTTCACGCAACACATCCAAAACATATTAAAATAAACTACTTCACTCATTTATAAAATTAAAGGGATATATTAAAAGGGATATGTCAATTGTCAAGGTGTTTGGAAAGGGCTCCAATGTGTGTATATACAGTATATCTATCTATCTATCTATCTATCTATCTATCTATCTATATATATATATATATGTATATATATATATTTATATATATATGTCTATGTGTGTATGTATACATGTCTATATATGTGTATTTATGTGTTTAGATGTGTAAATATATATATATATATTGATAAATGTTTGACTATATATATATATATATATATATATATATCTATATATATATACTCTTTTGAGCCCTTACCACTCAAATACCTTCAAACATGCAATTTCACTTTTATTCATTTTAGCATATTTTAATGTGTTTTAAATAGAAATTCATATGTTCTTCAATTAGAAAGACGCACACACACAACATATCCCTAGATTGTCATATATTTATTTATACACAGTTTGTGTCATGTTTGATTTTTCCTGTGGCAACGTAACTCTAGTAATGGCAATGAACATGTTAACACAGGACATAAATATTAATGGGCTCCTCATTAACCAGAAAGATAATGGTAAATTAGCTGCAGCTTTGTACGGCGGACACCTAATTAACATTAATTGTAAAGGTAATATTTATATAATTGCCTTACAGGAAAAAAAGAAAGATTTTTTGTTAAAAATTATGTTTTAATGACTATCTCAGCATGTGGGAAAGTTCCACAAAATAGGATGAAACAGAAAACCATCATGTAACCCCTTACTGCCCAGCAGGAAATTTACCACAAAGAAGTTAGTGATAACAAATTATATTCCAGTAACAACTGCTGGACCGTTTGTTTTTAAAGATAAAACATATTTAGATACTTGCACTAGGGAAACAGGGTATTGGAAAGATCAATTAATGATGGATTGTACAAATGTGGGATAATATGGATTTTCTTTTAGGAAAGATGTTTTTCATTTAGTTTTATTAATACTTTATTTGTCCTGGGAGTATTTATATCCCAGGGGTTTGACCCAATTCATCATTGCTATCTCAAGGTAAGATTTCAATAGAGATGATAAAAAGGATTTATTAGGGAAAAAAGAGATTTTTTTCTACAACAGCCACTACAAAAGTATCATTATATTTTAACCAGTCAGTAGTATTTTACAGGGTTTAGTAAAGAGGCATAACTATCCTGGTGCAACAGGAGCAGTGGCAGCAGGACCCAAATGCTGGAGGGGGCCCTATGCATCCAGTCTACACACAGACGTGTGCAGATCGATCTTATCTACGTATCTAACCTCAAAATCATTATACAAAGCAGCATGTACAGTATATTAGAACTATTGCTTACTACTAAGTTACCTTTTGGGGGCCCAAAACAACATTTGCACCAGGGCCCTCTGTTGAGCAGGTCTACTATTACTGAACCCAAATGTTTTCCTTTCATGATTTAGACAGCACAAGCAGATTTAAGCAACTTTCTAATTTACTCCTATTATCAATTTTTCTTCATTCTCTTGGTATCTTTATTTGAAAAAGTTGGAATGTAAGCTTATGAGCCAGGCCATTTTTGGTTCAGCACCCTGGGTAGTGCTTGATGATTGGTGGCTACATTTAGACACCAATCAGCAAGCGGTACCCAGGTGCTGAACCAAAGATGGGCTGGCCCTTAAGGGACCAGTAAATACAGTAGATTTGCTGAACCCCTTAATGACCAACGATGTACAGGGCACGTCCAAGGACGTCGTTGGTCTTTGAAAGCAGTGGAAGCAATCCTGATCACTTCCAGCCACTTTCCTGTTATTGCAGTAATGCCTCGATATTGAGGCCTCCTGCAATAACTGTTTTTAGCCATCCGATGCAGAGAGAGCCACTCTGTGGCCCTCTCTACATCAGACATCGATGGCCATAATCGTTGGTGGGTGGGAGCTGATGTGGGAGGTGGGTGGGCGGCCATCAATGTCAGCCTGGCAGAGTTGAGAGGCGGGATCATGGGCGGAGCCATCAGGCGCGTGCACGGGGCGGGAGTGGGTGGGAACCGCTACACTACGGAAAAATGTTGTGATAATAAGTGGGAGAGAGGGGGGACGGAATTGCTAAATAAAAGATCTAAGGGATCTGGGAGGGGTGGGGGGTTGGTCTTTGGGGGCTGGAAGCTACACTACAGAAAAATCTATAAAAAAAAAAAAAAAAACAATAATAAACAGCTGCCAGTACCCAAGATGGCTCCCAATAAGGTAGAGGGGGAGGGTTAGAGAGCTGTTTGGGGGGGTATCAGAGAGGTTGGGGGCTAAGGGGGGATCCTACACAGCAGAATAATTAAAAAAAAACAAAAAAAACCCACCTTTTATTTTAGTACTGGCAGACTTTCTGCCAGTACTTAAGATGGCGGGGACAATTGTGGGGTGGGGGAGGGAAGAGAGCTGTTTGTGAGGGATCAGGGGGTCTGATGTGTCAGGTGGGAGGCTGCTCTCTACACTAAAACTAAAATTAACCCTGCAAGCTCCCTACAAGCTCCCTAATTAACCCCTTCACTGCTAGACATAATACATGTGTGATGCACAGCAGCATTTAGCGGCCATCTAATTACCAAAAAGCAACGCCAAAGCCATAAATGTCTGCTATTGCTGAACAAAGGGGATCCCAGAGAAGCATTTACAACCATTTGTGCCATAATTGCACAAGCTGTTTGTAAATGATTTCAGGGGGAAACCTAAATTTTGTGAAAATTTTTATTAAAAAGTGAACAATTTTTTTTATCTGATCGCATTTGGCGGTGAAATGGTGGCATGAAATATACCAAAATGGGCCTAGATCAATACTTTGGGTTGTCTACTACACTACACTAAAGCTAAAATTAACCTACAAGCTCCCTTATTAACCCCTTCACTGCTGGGCAATACACGTGTGGTGCGCTGTGACATTTAGTGGCCTTCTAATTACAAAAAAGCAACGCCAAAGCCATAAATAATTTCAGTGAGAAACCTACAATTGTGAAAAATTTAAAGTTTTTTTTTTATTTGATTGCATTTGGCGGTGAAATGGTGGCATGAAATATACCAAAATGGGCCTAGATCAATACTTGGGGTTGTCTACTACACTACACTAAAGCTAAAATTAACCCTACAAGCTCCCTGCATACTACCTAATTAACCCCTTCACTGCTGGGCATAATACACGTGTGGTGCGCAGTGGCATTTAGCGGCCTTCTAATTACCAAAAAGCAACGCCAAAGCCATATATGTCTGCTATTTCGGAACAAAGGGGATCCCAGAGAAGAATTTACAACCATTTGTGCCATAATTGCACAAGTTGTTTGTAAATAATTTCAGTGAGAAACCTAAAGTTTGTGAAACAATTTGTGAAAAAGTTAACAATTTTTTTTATTTTATCGCAATGGGCCTAGATCAATACTTTGGGATGTCATCTAAAAAAAATATACATGTCAAGGAATATTCAGGGATTCCTGAAATATTTCAGTGTCCCAATGTAACTAGCGCTAATTTTGAAAAAAAGTGGTCTGGAAATAGCAAAGTGCTACTTGTACTTATTGCCCTATAACTTGCAAAAAAAGCAAAGAACATGTAAACTTTGGGTATTTCTAAACTCAGGACAAAATTTAGAAACTATTTAGCATGGGTGTTTTTTTGGTGGTTGTAGATGTGTAACAGATTTTGGGGGTCAAAGTTAGAAAAAGTTTTTTTCCATTTTTTCCTCATATTTTATAATTTTATTATAGTAAATTATAAGATATGATGAAAATAATGGTATCTTTAGAAAGTCCATTTAATGGCGAGAAAAACAGTATATAATATGTGTGGGTACAGTAAATGAGTAAGAGGAAAATTACAGCTAAACACAAACCCTGCCAAAATTTAAAAATAGCCCTGGTCCCAAACGGACAGAAAATGGAAAAGTGCTGTAGTCATTAAGGGGTTAATCAACAAATGCACAATAAAAAGACAATGCAATAGCACTTACTGTGAACTTCAAATGATTAGTAGGTTTTTTTTAAACAAATTTTAAAGTTATGTCTATTTCCACTCCCCCTGTACCATGTGACAGCCATCAGCCAATCACAAATGCATATACGTATATTCTGTGAATTCTTGCACATGCTCAGTAGGAGCTGGTGACTCAAAACGTGTAAAAATAAGACCGCACATTCTTTTAATGGAAGTAAATTGGAAAGTTGTTGAAAATTGCATGTTCTATCTGAATCATTAAAGTTTAATTTGACCAGTGTCCCTTTAAGCTTACATTCTTGCTTTTTCAAATAAAGATACCAATTACCAAGAGTATGAAGACAAATTGATAATAGGAGTAAGTTAGAAAGTTGCTTAAAATGGCATGCTCTATCTGAATCATAAAATAAAACATTTGGGTTCAATATCCCTTTATTACCTCTGAAAAAGGAGCATCTAACCCCAGCTGGTAATAAAAATGCATTGCAAAAGATCTGTGTATAAAATAAATGTTTTTAAAACATTTAAAAATCATTTTTCTTAGGAAAAATTGCATTTTTTTGCAGTCCTGGAACTGAAACACAACCGTAATCTTCTGGTACTTGTACTAGGATCTTGCAGATCAGCGGTTCCTGGGCGTTGTTATATGTGATCTAAAGTGAAATATTTAACTAGATTTTCATATGTACACCCAAGAAATGCATTCTATGACTGTGAGGGAGAGTGGTGAGGATGAGCCTAAATGTTCTGTGGGTGAAGTCATAGTCATATTGTAGGCGGAGTTAGTTTGCAGAGCCCAGGAAGGCTGTGGGCCGGTCTTGTCATCCCTGGTATCACCTTGAAAACATTGCACTGAAGGGAAAGTTTTGGGAAGGAGTGGCAGCGCTCCCAAACTGTGACAATCTTGTAATATGTGGGACAGTGTGTGCAATCAAACTACACACAAAATAAATGTTATAAAGGGATTTCAAACTGTCATTTTGTTTTGCAACAGTGTGGCATACTCCTTCAAAAGCCTCCTGGGTGTTGTGTATCTTATCGCCATTGCTGTGACCAATTTGGTTAAAGGGACTCATGATTTCATGATTCAGATAGGGCATACAACTTTAAACATCTTTCCAATTTACTTTTGTCATCAAATTTGCTTTGTTCTCTTGGTATTTTTTGCTGAAAGCTAAACCTAGGTGTTGGCTCATATGCTTATTTCTAAACCCATGAAGGCCGCCTCTTATTACAGCTAGACAGCACTAGTTGATGTGTGCCATATTGATAACATTGTGCTCAGCCTCACTCCCTTGGAATTATTTATTAGTCAGCACTGATTGGCTAAAGTGCAAGTCTCTCAAAAGAAATGAAATAAGGGGGCAGATTGCAGAGTCTTAGGTGAAGTTATTCACAGAGGTAAAAAGTATATTGATATAACCGTGTTGGTTATGCAAAACTGGGGAATGGTATAAAGGGGTTATCTATCTATTTAAACAATGAAAATTATGGAGTAAACTGTCCCTTTAAGTTTATAAAAGTCAGAAAAATTATACATTTCTTTCCTAAAGACAAACTCCCATAATCCCCTGCCACCTAATTTGTCTTATTTGGAGGAGCAAATGCAGATTTGATACTGGATTACGCATAGCAAAATTCAATTGCTTTAAAGTAACATAAATTGAGGAAAAGGGGAGAAGAAGCGCACAAAAATTGAAATCAGTCACTGCTGTATTTTAGATAATCTATATAATTTCAAGTTTTTTGCCTTAATAATGATTTTACAATTTTCTTACATGCGCTTCACCATTTATGTGGAATAATTAATTTACTTGATTTCCTATTATTCATGTTTTCAACCTATTTAATTTCACTTTGCATATACATGTACCTAGTATAATTGCTTTGGTTATTATTACTATAATAATTAAGTTTTACAGGGCTTTAGAGGTAGGTGCTAGTTCCTTTGTTTTTCTCTGTTTGCTTTAGCTTTGAAATACCCTTTAAAAGAAGCCTCCTTTTTTATCTCCTCTGCTGAGGCCAGTTAGGGACAGATAAAATAAGCTACTACAGTAACTATGTGGAATGTTAAGTATATGAATTTTCATAGTTAAAAAGACAGAAAACACTTTGACGTTTTAGTGCAAAATATTTAATTATGCGTAGTAAAAAAAATTGCAATACACATTATTTATCTTGCTCTATTTTCCTGTAATTTAAGTCTGAATATTGAGTTTTCAAATTCTGACAAATGGACGAGCACATTACAGGCGTCACAAGCCTAGCCCTGCAACATATCTGTCCCTAATTGGATTCAGCAGAGATTATCGGATAAGGAACTGCAAAACAATGGTTATTTTCTTCTTAATTGGGGAGAGTCCACAGCTGCATTCATTACTTTTGGGAATTCAGAACCTGGCCACCAGGAGGAGTCAAAGACACCCCACACAAAGGCTTAAATACCTCCCCCACTTCCCTCATCCCCAAATCATTCTTTTCCTCTCGTCACAGGAGGTTGGCAGAGAAGTGTCGGAAGATTAAAGATAGTCTCTTATGGAGGGTAGTACTCTTCGAAATGGGACTGGAGTTTTAAGTTATCCTGTCAGCCTCTCCGTGAGAGCATGGATGAAGGTTAGAGTCCAGAGATGCATGGAGAGTCTTTCTGCAAAACCATCCCGACTCATGTTAACAGCTCCTTAGCAATCAGCGTTGACGAGTTTCGCTGCCTGCTTTCTTCACTCAAGTCCATGTTAAAAGCGAGGCTACTATCTGTCACACTTGAAGGGACGTGTTCCTGTTCCACTGCATAGATTCTGGTAAGATCGTTTCAATTTACTTCGATGTGTGAGTGTAATGTGAATGAAGAAGTCAGGGTCTCAGTGGGACTCCTTTATCTTTATGGAATCAAGGGTTAATATCGCCTGAGGTGGGTTATCGAACAGGAGTCTGCTAATGTGTAGTTACGCTTGGGCTCGTGGCTATATCGGAACATAACGGCCTTTTTTTGTCTTGTGGCCTTGGCGTGCTTTTCTCTGGCCTGCACGGTGTACCTTGTGACTAGGCGTGGTCACGTTCTGCACTCCATTTCCGTATTCCTGACCGCGTGGTGACGAAGAGAGTCTGATTCGCTAGTTGTCTGGGTCACAGGAGGTGGTGAGTGCCCCAGCCATTGGGGGTGTAAGGTGCCGTTTTTATTTTCTCTTTTCTTCTATCCATAATTTCTATTCAAGTTATGGAGGATTGTGATTTTTTTGGAGACGGATGTCTCTGATTCAGATTCTACTTCTTGTGAAGAGTATGAGATGGCCCGGGTAATCCATGATGAAGTTAATCTCCTTGTCGTCTCCAATTTACTTTTTTTGGGGGGTATCTTATTCCAGTCCTGAGCTTCGGGTGAATGGGGTCTCTGATTGACTGGTCCTGTTTGTGTGCCCATTCTTCTTGGGCGTTCACCTGCGGGTGCTGCCCTCTATTTATTTGATCCGGTAGGATGTATTTATTTCATTTTTGAGAAGCTCATGCCTGTTATAATTTTTCTGTTGGGAAACATTTCTTTTCTGGAATTTGATACTAGCGATTTTGTGGTTGCTTGAGCACTTCCGCTGAAGTTGCATGTTAAGGTGTTAGTACATTGTTATGTCTATAGTTTCTTTTGTCGATTCCTATTGGGGTTTCGATTTTTCTGTGTCCTGGGTCAGTTCTAAATGCCCTATGTAGCAGGCTGGTCCTGGTCGGGCGCTATTTTCTGTTCCTTAAGGTCTATATCATCCGCGTGGTGCTGGTATAACTGGCTGTCTTGGTTGGGTGGTGAGTTGCTCACTCGGATGAGGAGTTCGTTATACTCTAGTTTCTCTTCAGATCGAATAAAGTTTTCACCTTTACTAAAGATTTCCGTGGAGAGGAACATCCATGAGTTTTCAAAAAAAATAAAATAGGCTAAAACATGGAGAGGAGGCCTTTCGTTCTTAGATGTCAGGCTGGTTCTCGTTTCTTCTTTTGGGTGGGGCATCAGAGGGATTGTACTCAGTCCTCATTGTCTTGTTCCTGATTGTTGGTGGGGTTCCAGAAGTGGATCCTGCTAAAGATTATTCTGAGGGTTCCGGGGGTCCTTTGGCCTTGGAGCTAGGGTTTTCCTTTCCCAATGGGACTGGAGGTTTAGATGACTCCTTAGACATCCAAGTTACCAGGTTGGGGTGATTTCTATCTCCTCTATGGTATTCTTATTGGATGTAGTTTTTGAGGCCTTGATGACGGTAACTCTTCCTTAAGGGGTCGAGACGTCTTAGGCTTCTTTTTTCCCCTCTTAGGGCTGGTTGGGGGGGTCATCTGTTCAGGAAGTTCGGGCATTATGGCCTTTTTCTTCTTCCTACTTTTCTCGTCTGCTCCCATGTTTTGACTCTGGAGAATGCATTTGTCTCCGTTGTTTCCTGGAGCTGCTCTTACTTAAGATGTCTCAGTTTTATCTGTCGCTCGCCAGGAATTGTGAGGCTCGTCCATCGTTAATTCCTTAAGCTGTGGGGTTTTCCGGGAGACTAATTTATCTTCTCAAGCTAGATTATTAAGTTTTGAGCTCTATCTTTGGGGTGTGATCTCTCGAGCCATTAGGAGATTTGCTCTCTGTCTCTGGGATGCTTACTGAACGTCCAGTGTCCAAGGACCTTTGGATGTGGCTGTGGTTGCATCTCCTTGGGTACAGGTTCTCCGTATGAGGTATCCCTATGGTTCCTCAGGGGTTACTACCTTGTAGCCGGCTCCAGTTTCCAGATGTCCGGTTTTCTGGACATGTTCTTGTCTTGGATATCTGACCATATCTCTTAGATGGGTCTTGAGCGATCAGTCCTTCCAGGTTCTGAAACTTTTACTCGCCCTTTTCAGAGGGTTTTGTTTTTTCTCTTATCAGAGACTTGGAAATAGCCTGATGTGTGGTTTAGCTGCCTAGCAAGCGGGAGATTGCAGTCGCAATCTGTTGCAGCTATTTGCGCCTTAAAAGTGTGCTCGATGGCTGTTTGTTTTTTACCGGGCCGACTGTTGCAGCCGGATGATTCCTCTACAATTGGTATTGCCTTTGCCGTCTGTTGGCTGCCGCACACTCCATGCCTGTGGGCAGGTAAGCGGTTATATTTTGCTTTCTTCTCCCATTAGGGAGATTGGGACATACCACAGTATCCACCTAGTGCCCCCGAGGTCTTTCTCTGTTCAGTGGGGTTCCCCCTGTCTTGCGTGCAGGATGTAAGGAAGAGTTGGATTCTGGTATCATGCCGTCACTGTTGGTTCAGTGTAGTCTCTCTTTTGCCTGGAAGTGTGCCTTCTTGTAGGGTAAGGATCAGTGTCTGGGTCCTGGTACCAGAGCTCGTCCTATGTTCTGTCATAGCTTAGTTGGTTAGCATGCCAGTCTTGTTAGCAAATGGTGGAGTTTGCTCTACCCATTAGTACCGTTCAATTTAGTTCCCCTCCTTTTTCCTTACTGAGGATCTGGGTTGACTGGGGAATGGTTTATTTGCCTACTTTTGGACATTGCCAGTCATTTTGGTGCTGAGTCCATTGCCTCGGAAAGGGGGTCAGAGGTCTGTCTGCTTGGTTGAGCCTGGACCGCGTATCTTTCTTAGATCTTGTGATCCCTTCTTAACTGGGAGGCTTTGCATTGTTTCCTTCCTCAGCAGGGGGCTTTATCTGCTGGTTTTGGATGCTCTCCTACTTTCTTGTTCTTCCTGGGAGGGAGTGGGTTTCTGCACTCCTTCTGAATTCTTCCTCTGTGGGAGTCCTGGTGCAGTTCCTAGCTTGGTTGGCTAGTGTTAACGGCTGGAGTCTGCTAGACTTCTGTTGCAGAGGGAAGCCTGTGGTTTCATCTGGAGCACGATAAGATTTATGGTGCTATTTTTAGGCAGTTCCCGGGGGAGGTTTTTATCCCTCGGTTGCTCTTTCATAGTGCGGTTGCACGCTGTGTGAGGGATGGGGTCTACCTTGTCTCTCTAGGTCTCTAGGATTGGGGCATTACAAGGTCCCTTGGACTTCTGTTCAGATAGGGGTAGGGATTTTCTCCTCCCTTCTCTTTGTTTGGTCGTTGGAGCTCGTCCTCTATGCATTTTTGTCCTGTTGCAAGCTTGTTTGCGCTTGGAGTTCGGCTAGGGTTTTACCCTAGCTTGTTGGTCTTTAGTTCTCTGTTGAGTTCTTCTTCCTCTTCCCTTCAGGTGGTATGTGGAGGTCCCTTTCCCTCGGGTCGGGGGTAAGTTTGAGTATGGGCCTGGAGCCTGCAGGACTTGTCTCCTCGGAGCCTTTGTGCTCGGTGGAATATACTGATTCTGAGTAGTCTCTATCTAGGGCCTTGCTGGTTTTAACTGATGGGCAGTTACCTGGTCCTTTCAGGTTTTATCCTTCTGTTTCTGGTGAAGCAGTTGTTTTTGACAGATGTTTGGGTAATTTCAGGCTGTGGTGCCCTCCGAATGGGCCGCCTTGTCTACCCACCACTTTTTTGCATTGTGTCCTCTATAGCTTGGGTATTGTTTTCCCAAAAGTAATGAATGCAGCTGTGGACTCTCCCTGTTTAAGAAGAAAAACTTAAATTTATGCTTACCTGATAATTTTCTTTTCTTCTGACGGGGAGAATCCACAGCTCCCCGCCCACGTTGTTATATGGGGCGGCTGTTTTATTTTTTATTCTTCTGGCACCTTTTTCACCCTGATATTTCTCCTACTGTTCCTGTTCCCTTGGCAGAATGACTGGGGGAGGAGGGAAGTGGGGGAGGTATTTAAGCCTTTGGCTGGGATGTCTTTGCCTCCTCCTGGTGGCCAGGTTCTGAATTCCCAAAAGTAATGAATGCAGCTGTGGACTCTCCCCGTCAGAAGAAAAGAAAATGATCAGGCAAGCATAATTTAAGTTTTTGCTAACATAATGGCCGTGGCAAAAACAAAGAAACAAAGAATTTGATGGTAGATAAGAACCATAAGGCCCCTCAATTCTACCCATATTACATGTTACTTTTTTCTTAGGATAGCTTTATGCATGTCCCAGGCATTTTTGACATCCTTTACAGTTTACCACATCAATTGGAAATTTATTCCATGAATCCACTACCCTTTCTGTAAATAAATGCTTCCTCACATTACTCCTGAATCTGCAACCCTCTAACTTTAGATTTTGACCCCTTGTTTTGGCATTTGTTTTTTTGTGGAAAATGCTTTAAGCTTCAGTGGCTAGCCTTGTCTACTGATTGGACAGATTAGGCCCTCTAAATAAAGCAAGCATTGGGTGGAATTTGGCTATTGAAAATATTTGCAGCAAACAAGGGTTTATTTAATGCAAACGATTTTCAAATTCATCCAGTATATAAATGTATTGTACAATTGTAGAAATATCTTGTAATCACTAGGGGCCTGATTACAAGTGGAGCAAAAAGGGATTTATCTTGGGTGTTTGCGTGCATCGGGTTTTTCGCTTGTATTACAAGTTTAAAGTAAACGTGATTGCTTGAGCACACTTGAAGTTAAAGAGATACTGAACCCAAATTTCTCCTTTTGTGATTCATGTAGAGCATGCAATTTTAAGCAACTTTCTAATTTATGCCTATTAGCAATTTTCTTCGTTCGCTTGCTATCTTTATTTGAAAAAGAAAGTCCAGAACCCTGGACAGCACGTGTTTATTGGTGGATGAATTTATCCACCAATCGGCAAGAACAACCCAGGTTGTTCACCAAAAATGGGCCGGCATCTAAACCTACATTCTTGCTTTTCAAATAAAGATACCAAGAGAATGAATAACATTTGCTAATAGGAGTAAATTAGAAAGTTGCTTAAAATTGCATGCTCTATCTGAATCACAAAAGAAAAAATTTGGGTTCAGTGTCCCTTTAATGCTCTTAACATAGCAGAATATGTTCCATTTATTTTTAAATGCATTTTCCTATATATATATATATATATATATATATATATATATATATATATATATATATATATATATATATATATATATATATATATATATATATATATATATATATATACCTATATATATATATGTGTGTGTATATATATATATATATATATATATACTGTGTGTATATATATATATATATATATATATATATATAGGTAAAAATATATATTTGTGCAAAAAACATCATATATATATGTATTTATGAATAAATAGAGCATATTCTGCTACGTGAAGAACATTGGAATGTGAAATATTCATATTTTCATGTCGGTATGGTGCTCCATTGACTTATATGGGGGAATAGGTTATTGCACTTGTGATATTTTAAGTTCAGCTTTTTACGCGCATCGGCCCCATACCATAAATGAGACTTGTGAGCAGAGCCGCAGGTGCTAAGCAGGCCAAGCCGTTACAGGTAGAGTCCTTAGTGATTCATAAATGGATTGGGCATTTTATGCTCAAGGGTAAGGCCGTCCATAAGTAAAGTCTTGCCAAACCCTGCTTTCACTATGGAAATAGGACATCTGCCCTGAAGGGAACGTTGTAGGAGATCTAACTGGCCCCATTCAGTTATATACCCACTTTCTACTCCCTCATACAGAGGTCACAAAAGACTACAATGAAGTGACTACAGAAGCAAAAGCTCTCTATAGGTAGCAAATGACCTACAAAAAATAGAGAAAGGATGTAATTTTTTTAATGGTAACGGTAGTTATTTCAAATAGAAAATGATAGATTACGGACACAACAGTGCAGTGTATATATGCAGGAATATCTACTTAAAAATCCTTAGAACATATTCTGCTATGTGCAGAACATTGCAATGTGAGATATTTACAATAAATTCACGGTATAACACTTTATTAAATATTCCATGTTTTATCTACTTGACTGCAAAAGGCTCCACTGCACACACACACATATATGTATATATATGTATATACTATATATATGATTTTATGTGTTTAAATGTGTATATATGTCTGTAAATACATATATATACATATAAACAAATAAATAAATGTGTACCTTCATGTACATCTTTACAAATGTGTTTGTATGTATTTCCATGTTAAAGCCCTTTTTAGTCCTTTTTTCCTAACACATCATATCTTTGAGCCCTTTTAATGCATTTTGTAAATAATTTTTATTAGATAGTGTTATTATTAATGTAACTGTACTTTTAAATGTATTTTAATGTGTTTTGTAACACTTTTTATACGAGCTCTAAAGTTGCGGTAATCGTTCTAGCGTAAATCACGATTGTGCTCACGCGTTTGCATTTACTTTCAACTTGTAATACAAGCGCAATTTTACTTGCGTGCAAACGGCCACGAAAACCCGATATTGCCTCACGCACAAACAATAGCGCTGCACTCATAATCTAGCCCTAATTAATTTAAATATTTAGAGATTTAATATATAGGTAACATTGTACTGTACGTGTGTCCATAACATCTTTAAAGAGTAAACATATATGCTGAATGATAGAAACTGAACTCATTGCGAGACACTCAGCTGATGGCTTTGACACCCCCGTGTGTCCTGTCACCTTCGCTGAAAACCATTGAGACAATCCTATCATTAATAATTCCTCAAGTGACACAGAATTTCACAGTTTGATAAATCTAAGTCATTATGCCTTTTGTCGAGCTCTAAGGCTGTTTGCTGCTCAAGAAAAGGATGTGTCACTGAGCTGATCTCCTGTGGAATAAAGAGGTTAAATGTACCTGGGAAATGAGAACATAAACTCATTTATTGCTCTCTCTTTGGTTCTGTTTCTGACCGGGAGCTGAGTTATTTCAAGCTTATACTGTGTTTACAATTGAAAGGCCAAACGGGTGCAGAGTCGTAATGGGGAGCCGAATGTCTGCTTGCGTATTTATGTGTAGGTTACAGAACTGATTTTCTTGGTCTCACATTATACAAAGAACTCTTTGGGTGTTCTATTCAACCCCAGAAATCTCCAGATGGTGCATCTACAGCATCAGGTCAATGAACTATGAGCAACATGCAATTCTCTTTACTAAAATTAAAGCAATTTCTGGAAATCCGGAAAGAAATGTCTCTTTTTATACCTCAGATGGTATCTGCAAGCTGTTCTCTCTCCCTGGGGAAAGAGCAGAGTGGCTAAAAACAGGTTTTATTAGGAATATGTCTATTTGTAAGTTCTGAGCACAAGGGGTTTATATGATTTTCTTTTCTTTTATCCTTTACGTTTTTTTCACTGGTTACAGCCTCGAAAACATAAATCGTAAAATGTGCAGAGCGGTATGAGACACCCGTCTGTGGGGTTGCTCCTGAGTATCAGATGCAGACCCAGATTAGTATTTATTAATATTGCACAGCAGTTTGCAAGTTCTTTAATTGCTTCTGCAGTTTTGTAGGGCAAGTGAATTACAGTATTGTGCAAACTGTATTAGAGGTTTGAATGCTAATAAAATGCCTGGGGATTCTTTATTCTGCCAATGTACTCAACACTCTCAGACAGGAGAATGAAAGTAAACAACTATTAGTAACAGAGGCCTTTTTAAAATATAGAGAACCACACATCTTGTACAGATGATAGTAACATAATACCTGAAGGGTTGCCTATATCTATATATCTTTCTAAAGTGTGAGTTTATTTAAAGGGACATTAAAACCAAAAATGTTCTTTCATGATTCAGATAGAGAATACAATTTTAAACAACATTCCAATTTATTTCTATTATCTAATTTGCTTTATTCTTATATATATCATTTGTTGAAGAAATAGCAATGCAAATGCGTGAGCCAAGAGGCATCTACATGCAGCCACCAATCAGCAGCTACTGAGTCTATCTAGATATGCTTTTCAGCAAAGGGTATTAAGAGTAGGAAGCAAATTAGATAATACAAGTAAATTAGAAAGTAAAAAATAATCTAGATAGGGGGCACCCTTGTTACACCGTATATAATAAGCTAAAACTATTATAAGTACTATAACAAGATTAAAGCAAAAATAAGTTTAACAACAAAAACAAAAGAGATCCACAGTTGATGTAATAGACAGTTACAGTGAAGTATCTATAATTAGATACTAGAATACATATGCAGCACAATGGCGGCCAAATAAAGCATCTGGAAACGTTTGTGGAAATCAAAGTAAACCTGTGAATAGTGATAATGTGATATTATCCTCAATGTCTAGCAGCAATCAAGTCTCATTAGAGGTGATGATGTCAACACTGGTAAGTAGAGGCAAGCTGGGATCAATACAGGCACCCGGTAGACTAATATCCGTGTTCAGGAACTTCCAGCAATCCAGAGAATAAGGTGTAGAAACAAAAGAAAATAATAAAAATAAAAAAATCAACGCATTTCTCAGCCAACCAGTGGCTGTTTCATCAGGATTAAGCCTGATGAAACAGCCACTGGTTGGCTGAGAAACGAGTTGCTAGTATTTTTAATATTTTATTAAAGTAAGTTTTATACACTTACCACTTGCTGCAGGATAATTATTATCTTTTGTATCTACACCTTCCTTATTCTCTGGATTGCTGGAAGTTCCTGACTACCAGATATTAGTCTACTGGGTGACTGTATTGATCCCAGGTTGCCTCTACTGCACCAAGGGAGGTGCTCTACCAAATGTGAGTGTATTTTATACCATTTTATACCTCACCATTTTATACTAGGCCATATAGGCACCCTTTTGTTCTGTATAATCTTTTACAGATAACTGAATATCCACTGGAGATCTATCTATTGTCTATCTATTGGGTACTTATAGAGCCCAAACGAATCACCCGTGAGGGTCTCAAGGCACTAAGGGAAAGGGTATAGGAAAAGGGTGGGGGAGGGGATGGGCATTCAGTCCATGAGCCAGGTTTTGAGGTCCTTTCTGAACTTTGTAAGGGAGGTGGATTGTCTGAGGTGCAGCGGGAGGGTGTTCCATGTCTTTGTTGCCATGTAGGAGAAGGATCTTCTGCCCGCTGTGGATTTGCTGATGCGGGGGATGACTGTGAGTGCTTGGTCGGCCGATCAAAGTTGTCTGGCAGGGGTGTAGATATTTACGCTGTGGTTGAGGTATTCGGGTCCGATGTTGTGTAGGGCCTTGAACGAGTGGGTAAGGAGCTTGAAGGTGATTCTCTTGTTGATGGGGAGCCAGTGAAGGTTCCTTAGGTGTTCGGTGATGTGGCATTGGAGAGGTATGTCAAGGATGACTCTGGCTGAGGCGTTCTGGATACGTTGGAGTCTCTTTTGGAGTTTGATGGTGGAGCCGGTGTAGAGTGCATTGCCGTAGTCTAACCAGCTGCTGACGAGGGTGTGGGTGACTGTTTTCTTGGTTTCGGTAGGGATCCTCTTGAAGATTTGTCGTAGCAGGTGGAGAATGTGGAAGCATGTTGAGGTGATGGCATTGATTTGTCAGTCCATGGAGAGTGAGGAGTCCAGGATGAAGCCTAGATTTTGTGCATGGTCGGTTGGGGTTGGAGGGTGACCGAGGGTTGTGGGCCACCAGGAGTTGTCCCATGCAGATTTATTGGGTCAGAGGAGGAGGACTTCGGTTTTGTCTGTGTTCAGTTTGAGTCAGTTGTCCTTCATCCAGGCAGTGACTGCTGTCAGGCCTTCATGGACGTTCTTTTTGGCGGTGGTGGGATCTCGGGTGAGTGAGATGATTAACTGGGTGTCATCAGCGTAGGAGACGATGTTGAGGTTGTGGCGTCGGACGATAGCGGCAAGAGGGGCCATGTAGATGTTGAAGAGAGTGGGGCTCAGTGAAGAGCCTTGCAGTACACCGCAGTTGACTGGTGTGGGTTTGGAGGAGAAAGGCAGGAGTCTGACTTTCTGGGTCCTGCCCGTGAGGAAGGAGGTGATCCATTCCAGGGCTCTGCTGCGTATGCCAGCGTTGTGTAGGCGGGTGCGGAGGGTGTTGTGGTCGACAGTGTCAAAAGCTGCTGAGAGGTCTAGGAGGATGAGGGCGGCGGTTTCTCCTCGGTCGAGCATGGTGCGGATGTCATCTGTGGCAGCGAGGAGGGCGGTCTCTGTGCTGTGGTTGCTTCTGAAACCGGATTGGGAGTAGTCCAGGGTGTGGTTGCAAGTTGATGGACTTCTCTATGACTTTAGCCGGGAAGGGGAGTAGAGAGATGGGGCAGTAGTTATTCAGGTCCGTGGGGTCTGCCGACGGTTTCTTCAGGAGGGGTTTCAGTTCCACATGCTTTTAGATATCCAGGAAGGTGCCGGTTTTGATGGAGCAGTTGATAGTACGGCGGAGTTCAGGGGCGATGGTGTTGCTTGCTTTGTTGAATATGTGATGGGGGCATGGGTCCGAGGGTGCGCCGGAGTGGATGGATTTCATGATTCTGAGGGTGTCATCTGTGGTGACGGGGCTCCAGATAGTCCATGTGTGGTGAGGGGGGGGGCGAATTTGGGAGGGGTGTCGGGTGTAGGGGAGTGGGTGGTGGAGGTTGAGTTATGAGGCGTGAACGTGTCATAGATGTCGATCTTCTGGGTGACTGTTATTGACCCCAGATTGTTCCTTCTGCACCACTAGGGGTGCTATACCAAATGTGAGTGTTTATGTCACATATATTATCTTCATTTGCATCTAACAATATTGGGCCATGTGGCGCATCTGTCCTTTTATAATGTCTGCTAAATTAGAAAGTATTAAAAGAAAAAAATTGGGTTTTATGTCCCTTAAATTGTCAGGATAGCCTTAGGCAAATCACAGGAATTCTCAAAAATTTGTCCTACCCACCTCTATAGCGAGAGTGTTCCATGAACTAAGCAATCTTTCTATAAAGATATCTAGTACTGCGCCTATGTTGCTGCCCATATCTCAGCCACAGACAACTTACAGGGACAAAAGGGGTCACTTGTACCCTCAGATGTCAGCAGATCATCGTTAGAAATGGTGATCATCTTCCCCACTAAAGCCAGACCTTTTCTAGTAGTGGGGCAGGAGGGCTACTATAGGGTTCCTTTATCTCCCTCTGATTCAATAAGAGGGGTGTGAATTCTCTTTTTTATAAATGAGGGCTCACCCCCTCTTTCCCTTTATAAAACACAGAGGTCTATGAGACCTTATTTTAAACACTGGGGAGCCCCTTCTTTCCAATGTGGGGTCTCATATACTCCTGTTATTAGTAGGCAATTCCCATACAAATTTACTCTCTGCTGAGGCAGTTTATTCCCTAAACTCAGCATGCAACACACAAGCACAATATACCTGTAATGAGAAAGGGATTGCCCATTTTCAAATGCGGGTTCTCCTGCAAGCTCCAGATACAGTAGCACAAGCCTATTACTAGGGACTGCTGGCCCCTGCGACATATTGTATGATGTCACCAGTATTGATGATCACTCAGCTTACTCTGATGTACACGCAGCTTACTCTGATATCGAAACAACTATTTGATTTAATAATAATGCTTAAAGAAAAGACAACATTGGTACATATAGAGTAAATGAATATTATTGAGGTATATTCAGTACCTTTAACAATGCACATTGTCTGCTTTAAATATCTTCAGCATAGCACATCCTGTACAAAGATTGTTCAACCATCTACACCACTTTTGTGCTGCACTTTATATGTAATTCAGAGCCCTTCATCATATTATGTGAACACTGTTGCATGCCCTGCACTATGCTTCATACAGATTTTATCTGTTGAAAGTCACCTGCATTACAGGTGGGATTTCATTTTAATAAACAGACAGCAATTTTTTTTAAACAAATAACTTTATTATTACAGACTACGGTCAATTAAAAAAAAAATGCCACATCCTTCTCATTCCAGTAGATGCGCAAAACATAATTAGCTTCAGTCCAATACACCAGACTTCATCTCATATTATTGCACATCATGGTTTAGTTCCAGCAGTAATTTCATACCAGCGGCTGGAGGAATTTATATTAAATGGTCCCTGTGCTGTTTTTAACAACTGTGCTGTGACTACTCTTTATATGTCTGAATATCCCTGACCTGCTCTGTTCTGCTCTGATCCTCACATTGACATTGTATTCTGTGTATTACATGGCTGCTCTTGCGTCACATTTATAATGCATATGTAAATCAATGTACTGAGACAAGGCAGACTATGTATTATTTTATTTACATGTTTAAAGGGGCACTAGTAGATGTATTAGTAAAGCAAGGTAGTGAAAGGGTTAAGTGCAGCATAAGTCTTGTGCTTGTTCTTTTAAAAAAATGATGAATGAAATTATAAGCAGTTAAATCTTTTAAAATGGATTAAATTTGCTTACAGATCTCAGGTTGCATTAATAAGATACAAGGTATAAGTTTCGGCTTAAATCTATTCAACCACATAAAACCCGATATATATACAGCATACAGTAGTAATGTTTTTTTCACCTTAAAACAGAGGTTGGGAAATGGGTAACAAATGGGTAACAACCAGCGGGCATGCTACCCTGAATATGTATTATATTACAGCACAGCCACACACACCTATGCTGCTATTAAAAGATATTGAGATCCTATATTAGGTTAGCAGAAAAAAACACATAATTGTGCTGTTATTCTTAATGGACAACCTAAATGTGCTGGTGGTTCACCAGTTACAATCTTACAATTTTAAATTTGAGTAAATTAAATAAAACACAGACGCCTAGATTTTGTGTCTTGCGTTAGCCTTAAAAAGCAGCGTTGAGAGGTTCCAATGCTGCTTTTTAACGCCCACTGGTATTACGAGTCTGGCAGGTACAGGTGTACCGCTCACTTTTCTTCCGCGACTCGAGCATACCGCAAATCCACTTACGTAAATTGCGTATCCTATCTTTTTAATGGGATTTGCCTAACACCGGTATTACGAGTCTTGGAAAAAGTGAGCGGTACACCCTCTCCTATCAAGACTCCTACCGCATATAAAAGTCAGTAGTTAAGAGTTTTATGGGCTAACGCCGTAACATAAAACTCTTAACTAAAGTGATAAAAAGTACACTAACACCCATAAACTACCTATTAACCCCTAAATCGAGCCCCCCCCCCGCACATCGGAAACACTTAAATACATTTTTTAACCCCTAATCTGCCGACCGGACATCGCCGCCACTTTAATAAATATATTAACCCCTAAACCGCCGCACTCTCGCCTCGCAAACATTAGTTAAATTTTATTAACCCCTAATCTGCCGTCCCTAACACCGCCGACACCTACCTACATTTATTAACCCCTAATCTGCCGTCCCCAACGTCGCTGCAACTATATTAAATGTATTACCCTCTAAACCTAAGTCTAACTCTAAACCTAACACCCCCTAACTTAAATATAATTTAAAATAATCTAAATAAAATTACTACAATTAACTAAATTATTCCTATTTAAAACTAAATACTTACCGATAAAATAAACCCTAAGATAGCTACAATATAACAAATAGTTACATTGTATCTATCTTAGGGTTTATTTTTATTTTACAGGCAACTTTGTATTCATGAATGTCAAGCCCGCTTTTAACAGGTGCGAGACATTCATAGGGATAGATCTAAGGGCTCACACAACCATGCTCACACAACAATGAATGCCAATGCCTTGCTTTTATCAGGAGAGAGGCTTTCATAGGGGTATATTTAAGGGCTCACACAACCATGAATACCAAGCCCCGCTTTTACCAGGTGCAAGATTTTCATAGGGATACATTTAAGGGCTCACACAAGGATACTCACACAACCATGAATGGCAGCCACCGTTTTTAACAGGAGCGAGACTTTTATAGAGGTACATTTAAGGGCTCACACAAGGATACTCACACAACCATGAATGGCAGCCACCGTTTTTAACAGGAGCGAGACTTTTATAGAGGTACATTTAAGGGCTCACACAGTCATGAATGCCAAGCCCCCACTTTTAACAGGAGTGAGACTTTCATAGGGGTACATTTAAGGGCTCACACAACCATGCAAAGCCCGCTTTTAACAGGTGCGAGACATTCATTGGGATAAATTTAACGGCTCACACAACCGTGCTCACATAACCATGAATGCCAAGCCCCCACTTTTAACAGGAGCAAGATTTTCATAGGGATACATTTAAAGGGACAGTCTAGGCCAAAATAAACTTTCATGATTCAGATAGAGCATGTAATTTTAAACAATTTTCCAATTTACTTTTATCACCAATTTTGCTTTGTTCTCTTGGTATTCTTAGTTGAAAGCTTAACCTAGGAGGTTCATATGCTAATTTCTCAGACCTTTAAGGCCACCTCTTTTCAGAATGCATTTTAACAGTTTTTCACCACTAGAGGGTGTTAGTTCACGTATTTCATATAGATAACACTGTGCTCGTGCACGTGAAGTTATCTGGGAGCAGGCACTGATTGTCAAAATAACTGAAATAAAGGGGCAGTTTGCAGAGGCTTAGATACAAGATAATTACAGAGGTTAAAAGTATATTATTATAACTGTGTTGGTTTTGCAAAACTGGGGAATGGGTAATAAAGGGATTATCTATCTTTTTAAAACAATAAAAATTCTGGTGTAGACTGTCCCTTTAAGGGCACACACAACAATGCTCACACAACCATGAATGCCAAGGCCTTGCTTTTAACAGAAGTGAGACTTTCATAGGGGTACATTTAAGGGTTCACACAACCATACAAAGCCTGCTTTTAACAGGTGTGAGACATTCATTGGGATACATTTAACGGCTCACATAACCATGAAGGCCAAGCCCCCACTTTTAACAGGAGCAGGACTTTCATAGGGGTACATTTGAGGGCATACACAACCATGATTGCGAAGCCCCTGCTTTTAACAGGAATAAGACTTTCATAGGGGTACATTTAAGGGCACACACAATGATGCTCACACAACCATGAATGCCAAGGCCTTGCTTTTAACAGGAGCAAGACTTTAATAGGGGTACATTTAAGGGTTCACACAACCATGAATACCAAGCCTTTGTTTTTAACAGGGGCGAGACTTTCATAGGGGTATATTTAAGGGCTCACACAGCCATGAATGTCAAGCCCAGCTTTTAACAGGTGTGAGACATTCATAGGGATACATTTAAGGGCTCACACAACTGTGCTCACACAACAATGAATGCCAAGTCCCCCCTTTTAACAGGAGCAAGATTTATAGGGGTACATTTAAGGGCTCACAAAACCATAAATGCTAAGCCCTCACTTTTAACAGGAGCGGGACTTTCATAGGGGTATATTTAAGGGCTCACACAACCATGAATGCCAAGCCTCCGCTTTTACCAGGTGCAATATTTTCATAGGGGTACATTTAAGAGCTCACACAACCATTCTCACACAACCATGAATGCCAAGCCTTTGCTTATAACAGGATTAAGACTTTCATAGGGGTACATTTAGGGCTCACACAACTATGTATACCAAGCCCCTGCTTTTAAAAGGAGCAACACTTTCATAGGGGTATGATTACGGGCTCACACAACCATGCTCAGACAACCATGAATGGCAAGCCCCCGCTTTTAAAAGGAGAGAGAGACTTTCATAGGGGTACATTTAAGGGCTCACACAACCATGGTGACACAACCATGAATGGCAAGCCCCCGCTTTTTAACTGGACCAACACTTTCATAGGAGTATATTTAAGGGCTCACACAGCCATGAATGGCAAGCCCTTGCTTTTAACAGGAGCAACACTTTCATAGGGGTACTTTTAAGTGCTCGCACAACCATGCTCACAAGAGAGAGAGAGAAGATGGAGAGAGAAACGAGAGAGAGAAAATAAGGTAAGAGAAAGAGAGACAGAAAGAAGTTGGAGGGAGAGAGGAGGGAATAGAATTGAGACAAGGAAAGAGAAAAACAAGAAGCAATAAAAAGACAGGGAGAAAAGAGAAAGAGAGATAAGATGAAGAGAGAAAGGAGGGAAAGAGAAATGAGGGAGAAAGAAGATGGAGGGAGAAAGGGTGGAGAAAATTAAGGGAAAGAGAAAGAGAGAGAGAGAGAGAGAGACAAAGTGGAGAGAGAAAGAGAGAGAGAGAGAGAGAGAGAAAGTGGAGAGAGAGAAGATAGAGAAGAGAGAAGACAGAAGAGAAAGAGGAAAGAGAAAATAGAGAGAAAGGGAAAAAGAGAGGGAAGGTAAGAGGGAGGGTGGGGAAGGTGGAATGAGAAGGACTGAAAGGGAGAAGGAGGAGAGGTACTGAGGGGTAGGATTAAGGGGGAGGAGCCTGGGAAGAAATGAGGGAGAGGAGTAAGAAGAGAGTAAAGGAAATGGAAACTGTCACCTATTACCTGCATTAGGATTCAAATTATGAGTCCCACATGCATCATCTTTTCTGTACTTCTGGACACCAACAGCAAGAGTTAAAGCTTTTAAGCCCTGTGTCTGTAACATTTGGTAGAATGTCTGATATTTATACCCCTGGTCAATTATGACATCACAGACCACAACTACCTTGATGGTTAATGAAACAATGGTGTGTCTGGACATAAAGCTAGTTAGTACTGAATAAAACTGTCTGGTACAGAAAAAATAAAACTGCCTGTGACAGGAAAAAAAATGCTGGTGTCCCAGTGTCATAAGATGTTTCCCTAGAAAATAATGGAGGTCGCTGGAAAGGTAAAGTTTGATAGGGAGAGAGAAGCTGACAGATAGCAAGGGGAAAATTTTTAATCCTGCAGCCAATACAAATCAGATTACAAAAAGAAAAAGAGACAGATGTGCCACATGACCCAATGCTTTTTCTATATATTGTATGAATTTAGTATTTTTAACATTTTAGTTTTGCTGCTGTTATATACACATTTTCCACATCCAATGTGTTATAACAATTGATATTTTCAACTTCCAACCATTTGGGTTTATATTAGTCATATTGCTATCAAGTGAGTATCAATAGTATATATTTTGCATATTGTGCTAAGGGCGCCCCATCTAGTATATTTACAAATCAGATTACTCCATTTTCAGCGTATAGTATCTTACAATCACTTCTATTTAGTACACATATGTTTTCAATTAGGCTAATAAATGTTCTGCATATTTTTATACCACCATTTAGTTTGAGAGAAAAAACAGCGAGAACTGCAGGGAAAAATGTTTAGAGAATACGGCAGAAATTTCAGCTATTCCATGGAACACCCTTGTTCAGTCCATTGGGGAGGCGGGAAAACTCACTTTTCAGTAAAGAAAACAATACTATTGAATTTTGTGTTGTATAAATACGACTTTCACAGCATTTTTTGTATGAGCATTGTAGTTTTCTTAAAATTTCTACTGCATTGCCTAAATTGTTTATTTCCTGCACAATTTCAATACAAATGTAATTTTCTTTCCTAAGATATGTAGAGTCCACAACGTCATTCAATTACTAGTGGGAATATCACTCCTGGCCAGCAGGAGGAGGCAAAAAGCACCACAGCATAGCTGTTAAGTGTCACTCCCCTACCCATAATGCCCAGTCATTCTCTTTGCCTCTGTCAATGGAGGAGGTGAAGTTTGGTGTCTGAAGAAATGAATTCCTTTTTCAGGTACTTTTCCCTTCAAGCAACGATTTGGGTTTAGCTGAGTCCACGTCAATCTCTTCCGTAGAGTAGTGGTGGCTTTTAAGCAGTTAGGAAGTTGTGAGGTAGTCCTTGCTTTGTTTCCTAACACATTGCTGCCCATGGTACAGAAAGACAGAGTTGGTTACTCTGTTCTTTTTTTTTCTACAGGTCTCTGTAAGTAGTATGTGTTCTTTCACGCCTTGTGAGCTGTCTTCCTGCCGGACAGCTAGACTGCAGGTAAGTGCTTTTATTCTTCTAGGTCTTGTAGACTTGCACTTCAGAAGAATATGTCATATGCAGTAGATGGGGACGATTTTAAAATCCTTTATACAGGATTTTCTTTGGCAGTGGGCAGGCACATTATGTATGTTGAGACTAGGGGGCCTATTTATTATAGGTCTTGTGGACCTGATCAGATCAGGTCCGCAAGACCTCGCTGAATGCAGAGAGCAATACGCTCTCCGCATTTAACATTGCACCAGCAGCTCACAAGAGCTGCTGGTGCAACGCCGACCCCCCCCCCCCACTGACTCGCGGCCAATCGGCCGCCAGCAGGGAGGTGTCAATCAACCCAATCGTACTTGATCAGGTTGATTTCCGGCGATTCCTGTCCGCCTCATCAGAGCAGGTGGACAGGGTTATGGAGCAGCGGTCTTTAGACCGCTGCTTCATAACTGGTCTTCAGACTCGCCAGAAACACAGGCCCACAAGCTCCGTTCGGAGCTTGATAAATGGGCCTCTAGGGGTTAATCTTCTCTTTATTGAGACGTTTTTCCTCTGGGCTAATTTTTTTTAAATACTTGATTAGTATGTGTGTATGGCTTATGTTTTGTACAGGGATTTATGTATAAACTTAAAATTTGGCAGTTGGTTTTCTTTGCTTGCTTAGCTAGAACAGGCTAACTGACAAACTGCTTGAGTTTGAAACCAGCTGCAGCTACTTGCATCTTATGTTGTAGGCAGAGGGAAACGCGCACCTTTTACTTGCTGCATAGTTTCCTCTCTCTGACGGTCATGTGACTTCTCTCTGCTGTCGGATAATCACGGAGCGGAGCATCGTCAGCATTATCTGCTTTTCCTATGCTGGGAAAACGCAAGAGGAAAATTAGACATTCAGATAGTAAGGTTTCTGTTCCACCTACTGCTACATAGGTTGCCCTCCCTCATAAGTCTGATGAGGAGGATACGCCGGTAGCCTCTGAGGGTGAAATCTCAGATTCGGACAGTATTATTCCTTCGTCTGATACTGAAGAAGTAAACTTCAGATTTAAGCTTGAACACCTTTGTGTACTGTTAAAGGAGGTATTGGCTACTTTGGACGACTACGATACTTCTGTCATTGTAAACCCTAAGAAGTCTAGTAAACTTAAAAAATACTATGATGTTCCTTCCTCTGTAGAAGTTTCTCCTTTCCCAGACCTTGTGTCGGAGATTATTTCACAGGAATGGGAGAAGCCAGGGATTCCTTTCTCCCCATCTCCCGTATTTAAAAAGATGTTTCCTGTTGCTGGCTTTATTAAAGATTCTTGGCACATGGTGCCTAAAGTAGAAGGGGCTATTTCTACTCTGGCTAAGAGAACTACGATCCCTAGGATAGCTGCTCCTTTAAGGATCCCATGGACAAAAAGCTGGAAGTTTATTTGAAGAAGATGTATGTTCATTATGGGTAGGGGAGTGACACTTAACAGCTTTGCTGTGGTGCTCTTTGCCTCCTCCTGCTGGCCAGGAGTGATACTCCCACTAGTAATTGAATGATGTTGTGGACTCTCCATACCTGGAAAGAAAGAAATTTATCAGGTAAGCATAAATTATTTTATTTTTTTAGTAAAATACAATTTTTGCATATCATTTTTATTACAATTTTTAATATGATTAAACTATACAAATTTTAACTCCATATTTTTTTCCTCAATATTTAATTTAGTTTTATTCAATTTAAAAATGGCTATTTCTTTCATAAGATGGTAAGAGTCTCATTATCATCACATGTGGGATTACACACCAGTCCAATAGATGGAATCAAAAACATCCCTACACACTAGAGCTTTACCCCATCACCCAATACAACGCAGATCTACATCATGGACCCATCATACCACATAATGTAGATCTACATCTAACCTGATTGCAGGCCTTGCAGTTGATGTTTCTAGGCTGCAGGCATCTGTCTTCACATGATAAGGGAATACTAATCGTCTTGTGCTCCCTTACCATATGAAGCCAGATTGCCCGATATTTAGAGACAATGACACTGTATGTGTTAAAGGGACACTCAAGTCAACATTAAACTTCATGATTCAGATACAGCATGCAATTTTAAACAACTTTCCAATTTACTTCCATTAACAAAATGTGCACAGTCTTTTTATATTTACACTTTTTGAGTCACCAACTCCTACTGAGCATGTGCAAGAATTTACAGCATATACGTATATGCATTTGTGATTGGCTGATGGCTGTCACATGATACAGGGGGAGTGGAAATAGACATAACTTTGCAATTTATTTAACAAAAATCTACTACTCATTTGAAGTTCAGACTAAGTGCTATCGCATTCTCTTCTTATCATGCATTTGTTGATAATGCAAATCTACAGTGTTGACTGGTCCTTTAAGTTCTGTAATGATTATTCGTTGGTGCTTGTTGTAGTTGTGAGAGGGAAGGCAGGAGGCGGTGGGCGGCTCAGCATATATTGGGGGAGGGAGTTGTAGGTTCCTGCACTATGGGTAAATAAGCATCTGATTGGTTAGAGAACCCCTTTCAATGACATGTACATCAGCACTTCAGAAGTCACCTCACTCCATCTTTGAGGCAAAAATGTGACTGAGGGATTATGGGAAAGTGGGAGGGATTAAAGCTCTGCAATATAGCTGTGTTTCTGCATCCTCCTAGTGACCTAGTGTGTAATCCCACATATGTCTAGTGCACTCTCACCATTTTATGAAAATATCTTTAAAATACAGGTGCTATTGATTGCACTTGAGCTATGTAAACACACAAGAGGGGTAATATTTATGGGCTCCACTTGTAATCTAGGCCTTATCTGGGCAGTTTGTTCAGCTGTTGTTGTGTCTCTAATTTGCACACAACCCCTGGCAGTGGCACCTATGATAAGCCAATGACGTTCTGGAAGATAAAAAAAGATAAATACAAAATATTCTGGGTAGTTAATAGTTAAAACTCTCTGTGGTAGACAAATGGCTTTTGCCTAGGAAAATAGTTATTTTAATATTTTTCTAGCTTTAAAAACCATTTGCCTAGGCAAGAGCCTTTGGCCTAATTAGAAGTCAGGCAAATAATTTTCAGAAATTCAAATTATCTGTGCATATTTTTTAGCTTTCAAAGAAATGGCACTCTGGGAAAATGACCCCTGCTCACCTAACAGACTCCCAGGCACCTCAGAAAAGTGTCTCCTGCTCACCAATAGGCACTCAGCACCCCAGGAAAGTAGCCCCTGCTAACCAATAGGTACCCAGACACCCTGGGAAAATGGCCCCTATTCGACAATAGGTGCACAGGTACCCTGAGAAAGTTGCCCCTGCTTGCCAATAGGTTAAAAGGTACCCTGAAAAAGTAGCCAATGCTCGCTATTAGGCTCCCAGGGGCCCTTCTTAGATTCTTGGGCCCTGTTGTTTCTAGTTACGCCTCTGACCGGTGCGCTTAAAATAAAGGTTACATTTGCTACTTTTAGTCACATTTCCTAGAGTCCGCCTTAGTATTACGCCCAGTTAACAATTTATAATTTTTTGTGCCTTTGGAGAACATTAACTTCTTCTACAAATACGCGCATTATAGTTCTCCATAGGTACTGAGGAGAAAGCATTAGAAATAATAATGTCTTTCAGCTCATGTCCTGTTCATGTACTTTCTGATTCTAGCAGGTCTATCTTTGGCTACAGTAGATACATATGAAAATATAGAACACAAAATTGTCCCACAAAGAACGAACATGCGCACTCGCACACACGGGCGCACACACACGAGCGCACACACGCGCGTGCACACACAGAAAATATCTCTATAGTTTACTAATGAGAAGGGAAAATTTCTAGTGCACTAATTAATAAAGATAAACCACAGCGTTATTTCTTAATTTTTTACTGCAGCCATTCAGAGGAACAAGAAACTTTCAGAACACTAAGGTTCCTTCTTTGGCTAATTCTAAAAACACTCAGTTAGATTACGAGTTTGGTGTTATGAGTGAAAAAACATTTTTATGCTTCATAACGCTGTTTTTTCCCTAACGCCGCTATTACAAGTCTTGTAGGTATAGGTATACCGCACACCTTTTTGGCCGTCACGCAACGTCAGTACCGCACTTTTAAAAAAGTCCCTTTTCAATGGGACTTCCATAGCGCCAGTATTACGAGTTTGCCTGGGAGGCTAAAAAGTGAGCGGTACACTCTATAATTGACAAGATCCGTACCGCCATCTAAGTCAGTAGTTATGAGTTTTACGTTACAAAGCTGTAGCATAAAACTCATAACTAAAGTGTTAAAAAGTACACTAACACCCATAAACTACCTATTAACCCCTAAACCGAGGCCCTCCCACAACGCAAACACTATATTAAATTTATTAACCCCTAATCTGCCGCTCTGGACATCGCTGCCACTAAAAAAAATTATGAACCCCTATTCCGCCGCTCCCCGACATCGTCGCCACTATAATAAACCTATTAACTCCTAAACCATCGCCCTCCAGCATCACAAACACTATTTAAAGATTATTAACCCCTAATCTGCCGTCCGCCCACACCGCCGCTACAATAAGCCTATTAACCACTAAACCACAAGCCCCCCACAATGAAATATACTTAAATAAATTATTAACCCTTAAACCTCTGACCTCCCGCATCACTAACTCTACATAAATATATTAACCCCTAAACCTAACCCTAACCCTAACGTAACCCTAAGCCTAACCCTAACACCCCCTAACTTAAATATAATTAAAATAAATCTAAATAAACCTTACAATTATTACCTAAATAATTCCTATTTAAAACTAAATACATACTTATCTGTAAAATAAAACCTAAGATAGCTACAATATAACTAATAGTTATATTGCAGCTATCTTAGAATTTATTTTTATTTCACAGGTAAGTTTGTATTTATTTTAACTAGGTAGACTAGTTAGTAAATAGTTATTAACTATTTACTAACTACCTAGTTAAAATAAATACAAAGTTACCTGTAAAATAAAACCTAACCTGTCTTACACTAAAAACTAACATTACAATAAAAGTAAATAAATTAAATTATTAAAATACAATTTTCTAAATTACAAAAAAAAAAATAAACACTAAATTACAAAAAATAAAAAAACCACATTATCAAAAATAAAAATGAATTACTCCTAATCTAATAGCCCTATCAAAATAAAAAAGCCCCCCAAAATAAAAAAAAACCTAGACTACACTAAACTGCCTTTGTGGGGCATTGTCCCAAAGAAATCAGCTCTTTTACCTGTAAAAAAAAATACAAACACGCCCCAACAGTAAAACCCACCACCCAACCAACCAATCCCCCCAAATAAAAACCTATCTAAATAAATCTAAGCTAACCATTGCCCTGAAAAGGGCATTTGGATGGGCATTGCCCTTAAAAGGGCATTTAGCTCTTTTACATTGCCCAAACCCTAAGCTAAAAAAAACCCACCCAAAAAACCCTTAAAAAAAACCTAACACTAACCCCCGACAATCCACTTACAGTTTTCGAAGTCTGGACATCCATCCTCATCCAGTCGGCGAAGTCATCATCCAGGCAGCAAGAAGTCTTCATCCGGGCGGCCTTTTCCATCTTCATCCAGCCGGCGAAGTCCTCATCCAGACGGCAAGAAGTCTTAGGTTTTATTTCACAGGTAAGTTTGTATTTAGTTTTAAAAAGGAATAATTTAGGTAATAATTGTAAGGTTTATTTAGCTTTATTTTAATTATATTTAAGTTAGGGGGTGTTAGGGTTAGGAATAGACTTAGGGTTACGTTAGGGTTATGCTTAGGGTTAGGTTTAGGGGTTAATATATTTATTTAGTGTTAGTGATGTTGGAGGCCAGAGGTTTAGGGGTTAATAACTTTAGTATAGTGGTGGCGACATTGGAGCGGCAGATTAGGGGTTAATAACTGTAATGTAGTTTGCGGCGATGTTAAGGGCGGCAGATTAGGGGGTTAATATTTTTATTTAGGTGGCGGCAATGTTAAGGGCTGCAGATTAGGGGTTAATAACTGTAATGTAGGTGGCGGCGATGTTAGGGGCAGCAGATTAGGGGTGTTTAGATGTGGTTTTTATGTTAGGGTGTTAGGTTTAAACATAACTTTTTCTTTCCCCATAGACATAAATGGGGCTGCGTTACGGAGCTTTTGTTTCCACTATCGCAGGTGTTAGGCTTTTTTTTTGCCGGCTCTCCCCATTGATGTCTATGGAGAAATCGTGCACAAGCACGTCAAAGCAGCGCTTGATTTCGGTGCGGTATGGAGCTCAACGCAACCATATCGCCCGCACAAGCCTGCTTTTTGTAAACCTGTAATAGCAGCGCTATAGGGAGGTGAAATAATGCTGCTTTTGTGGCGGTCGTTAAAATCCCTATAGCACTCAAAACTCGTAATCTAGCTGACTCAGAGATCAAATACACACACACACACAAATACATATATGAAAGAAGAAGCTTGTACTTGCTCCCTCTTAATTAATTAGTAAACAAATCACTTTTACATCACTAGTATTTTTAGACTATCTATCTATTATCTATCAATATATCTGTCTCTATCTATCTGGAAATGAAAGTGTTAAAAATGCTATGAGTTTCTGAAACTTCTCCCCTGCCTGTTTCCAAGTGTGTTTATTCAGCAATAACTACCAACACATTTTAATTGTATGTTTTTTTCTTTTGCCTAATGATCCTTGAGACTATTTAAAGCCCTTTTAATTTTTATATTTTGATTGGAAAAATGTACTGTAATTGTTGTGAGATATCTTTTACTTAACTATGTATTTTTCTAATCCCTCCCCCCCCTCCACATAGTTGTCTCCCTCTCCTTTATTTAATCAAATGTCTTTCTTTATCTGTCCTTTATCTCCCTATACTGTATATATATAAATGTGTGTGCATGTATGTACATATATAGATTGTCTATTTTATTATTATTATTATCAATTATTTGTAGAGTGTCAACAGATTCCGCAGCGCTATAAACATAGGCGTGGTATACAAGGTAACACTTATAGGGATCAAGAGGGTAGAGGGCCCTATCGAGAGTTGCACTGTTGTAGTCAGCTCTCATGAAGGGGATCTACAAACAGCTGGGCTCATAGGCTTACTTGCTAAGGAGGTTCAAGGGATAACAAAGGAGGAGAGGAACTGGGGTTAGGAAAGATTATTGTGGGCTGTATGCATCCCTGAACAGTAAAGTCTTTAGGGAGTACTTTAAAATTACAAAACTAGGAGAGAGTCTTGTGGAGCAAGGCAGAGAGTTCCACAAAATAGGTGCCTGTCTGGAGAAGTCCTGTAAACGGGAATGTGAGGCGGTAACGAGAGGAGGAGATAAGGTTCCACAAGATAGGGGCCAGTCTGGAGAAGTACTGTAGAAGTCCTGTAGCAGGAATGTGAGGAAGTAACAAGAGAGGAGGATAGTAGGAGGTCATGAGCAGAGGGAAGGGGACTGGAGGGAGAGCATCTGGAGACAAGGTCTGAGATATTTGGGGGAGCAGTGCAGTAGAGGGCCTTGTTTGTCAGAGTCAGAATTTTTTGTTTAATTCTGGAGGCAAGAGGAAGCCAGTGAAAGGATTGGCATAGAGGTGCAGTAAATGAAGAGCGACGTGTAAGGAAGGCAGATGCATTCATTATGGATTTAATGAAGCTAGACGGCAATAAGGGAGACCAAAGAGGATGGAATTGCAGTAGTCAAGGCGGAAAAGAATGAGAAAGTGGATTAAAATTTTGTCTGTGCCGTGTAAGGAAATGTCAAATTTTAGAGATGGTTTTAAGGTGAAAGCGGCAGGAATTGGCCAAAGACTGAATGTGAGGAGTGAAAGAAAGATCTGAGTCAGCTATGACACCAAGACATTGAGCGTGTGGGATAGGGGTGATGATGGAGTAATTGACAGTTATAGAAAAATGGGGGGGGGGGGGAGATTTTAGAAGAAGGGGGGAAAATAAGGAGCTCAGTTTTGGAGAGATTTAGCTTAAGATAGTGAGAGGACATCCAGGATGAGGTATGAGAAATACAGTTAGTGACACATGTTAGCAAGGAGGGAGATAGGTCTGGTGCAGAGAGGTAGATTTAGGTGTCATGAGCATACAAATGATATTGAAAACCGTGGAACTTTATTAAGAGTAGAGAAGTAATCTTGCTTAGAGAGGTTAAGTGCAGAATAGTAGGAGTTCAAGATGAACTTATAGTGAAGAAAGTCAACTGAGCTCCGGAACATCTAAATAGGTAGAGTGTCAGAGGAGTATGCCAGGGCTGAGGATGAATGTGTGACTTCCGAGCTATGTAAGGAGGAGTGAAATTGTCAAGAACCGATGTAAGGGTGGAATTGTAGTGGCAGATTGAATGGTCAGGGCAGGAAAAAGAGGAGATGGAAGAGAGGAGAGGTTTGAAAGAGCTAAAGAGCTGTTGCTGATTTAGTGACTTAATGCTTCTGTAGAGTTTGGTGTGAGCGGTAGAAGGAGGGAGAGTTGTAGGGAGTGATGTGATGGTGAGAAAGAGGAAAAAGGTAATTTGTAAAGTTTGAGAGAGTGCATCGGTAGCTGAAAATCAGATCAAGGGAGTGACCAACCAGATCAAGGGAGTAGGAGAGTCAGTCCATTGTGACAGACCAAAAGTGAGTTGCAGAAGTAGTTTTGCAGAGGAGGCAGTGGGATTGTCAACAGGGGGGTTGAAGTCCCCAAGAATGAGGGCAGGGGTGTCTGATGAGAGAATATAAGGGAGCCAGGCAGCAAAATGGTCTAGAAAGTGAGTCTATCTATGTCTATCTATTTATTTATCTATGTATATATATATATATATATATATTTAATTAATATCTGTCCCCTCTCTCTCTCTATATATATATATATATACTGTATATATACATATATATATATATATATATATATACACATATATATATATAGACACTCACACACATATATATATATATAGACACACACACACATATTTATATAGAAAAACCGAGAATTTGCATACCTAATTTGCATATCTTACCCACAATTCTCTTGTGCATTGGAAACATTGCATATTAAGAATTTCTGGGGGCAAGCGGGGATACTTGCTTAGATGTACTAATTTCCTATGCAAATATTTACATTGATTTAATTTTGAGACATGGAGGATTTTAATTTCAGTTTTTTATCTCCCCCCCCCATAATTTTAATGAATTTTGGTTTAACCATGAAAAAAGCTTTTCCAATGCAGCAATCAGAAATCTATCTCCTACTGATGAGTTCTAAAAAGAACGAAACAGGCTTGTATAGTGATTGATTTCTGGTTTGCTGTCATATTCCTGTTTAAAAGGATCGCTGTGTTAAAACAGTATTTTGAAGCAAAAAAACTGAGAATTTGCATACCTAATTTGCATATCTTACCCACAATTCTCTTGTGCATTGGAAACATTGCATATTAAGAATTTCTGGGGGCAAGCGGGGATACTTGCTTAGATGTACTAATTTCCTATGCAAATATTTACATTGATTTAATTTTGAGACATGGAGGATTTTAATTTCAGTTTTTTATCTTCCCCCCCATAATTTTAATGAATTTTGGTTTAACCATGAAAATAGCTTTTCCAATGCAGCAATCAGAAATCTATCTCCTACTGATGAGTTCTAAAAAGAACGAAACAGGCTTGTATAGTGAGTGATTTCTGGTTTGCTGTCATATTCCTGTTTAAAAGGATCGCTGTGTTAAAACAGTATTTTGAAGCAAAAAAACTGAGAATTTGCATACCTAATTTGCATATCTTACCCACAATTCTCTTGTGCATTGGAAACATTGCATATTAAGAATTTCTGGGGGCAAGCGGGGATACTTGCTTAGATGTACTAATTTCCTATGCAAATATTTACATTGATTTAATTTTGAGACATGGAGGATTTTAATTTCAGTTTTTTATCCCCCCCCCCATAATTTTAATGAATTTTATATATACACATACAGTATATAAATAATTTATGTTATTACTGCCTTTTGAATTACTAACCTTAGGCTACTATGGGCCAGATGACGAGTGGAGCACAAACGATTGCATGTAATCGATATTGGGTTGTCGCAATCGTTTGCATACAGGTTAAATTGCGCTCGTATAACAAGTTTAAAGTAAACGCGATCGCTTGAGCACAATTGAAGTAAACGCTCGTCGGGTTAGCACGTACTCAGCTGTGGTTAACTGTTTTGCAAAACAAAAATGTGTCACAAAACACATCAAAAATACTTTACAAAGTACACGTACACGTATAATAATAACAACTAATATATATATACTATATATATATATATATATTTTTTATTTTTATTTTTATTTTTTAAATTGCACACAAAAGTTATAAGTGCTCCAACATATGAGGTCTCAGGTGTTAGGGGGAAAAAAAGGCAGGCAAAGGGCTTTAACATAGAGATCTCTTCCTGTCGGGTTAGCTTGCTTGAGAACATAAGTTTGGGTTAGTGTGCGAGTAGCGTGTTACGTTTCTTTTCCCATTTTTTTTGCTCCATTGACTTCTATAGGAATATGTTATTGCGCGTGCAATATTCAAATTGCGGTAGAAGTAAGGTGTTCGCGTCAGGTTAGCGCGCGTGAAATAACTTTTTACTTTCAACTTGTAATACCAGCACAACCCGATGTGCGCAAAAAGTTTATTTCTAGCGTAATTAGCGCTCTAACGAAAGAGCTAAATAGTGCCCCACTTGTAATCTGGCCCTATGTGTTTAACCCCCAAAAGTCCTGTTCAGGAGCCACAATCAAGAACAGCAGTTGTACATAGCAGCTAATCATTGAGACTTTTCTGCTTAGGAGCTGTAAAGCTTGAGTTTCTCAACAAATAATTTACCTATGTGTTTAACCCATTTGTGTGCTCTTGTTATCAGAAGGTAAGGAATTCATCAGTGTGTTTTTTCATTGATCCCAATCCTAAAATGCTTCTCCCCATACCGTTTTATTGTTGTAATAATAAATGCTCTAAGCAGTGGGTTATACTTAATAGAAATATGTATTTTTTATAATTTTAAAATTATTTTACATTTTATTTCTTATTTTTAACCTCATTTGTGCAGGGTAAATTACTTCCTGACACATCCCTACAAGGAGACTTTGGTTTCTACAGGAAGACTAATCTAGCTTGATATCATAAAACTTCAAGAGTAACATGAGCTGGTTTACTATTCAGATTATGGCAGAGACACATTAAGTCTGTTTTGCTCATTCTCAGTAAAGGCAGAATGTAACTTAAATTCAAAACATGTCAGGTCTCTCATCTCCCTGAGGGCAGGGGCTACAATGAGAATTTCTCAGTGCTCATTTTGCAAGAAAACAAGTAAGTTGTTTGCTGTTTTTACACAATCAGTTTCTTTCTGTGTTCACTTTGATTTAACGTTTGCTTTTGCTATAGGAGCACTGTTTGATATCTATTTACTACCCCTGAAGCTCAAAACCATTACCTCTCCAAAACAACAGGAACTTGTTATCTGTCTCCTGATTTTATAATCCAAAAAGCAATGCAGGATTAACGACAAACAAAACGGCATCTGCATCTCGGTTTAGTGATTACACCACAGGTTGAACTGCCTGTATGTGGACTGATTCCTTTTAATAGTGTGTAGTGATGCTAATAAGTATGCAATTAAAGGGACAGTCTAGGCCAAAATGAACTTTCATGATTCAGATAGAGCATGTAATTTTAAACAATTTTCAATTTACTTTTATCACCAATTTTGCTTTGTTCTCTTGGTATTCTTAGTTGAAAGCTTAACCTAGGAGGTTCATATGATAATTTCTTAGACCTTGAAGGCCACCTCTTTTCAGAATGCATTTTAACAGTTTTTCACCACTAGAGGGTGTTAGTTCACGTGTTTCATATAGATAACACTGTGCTTGTGCACGTGAAGTTATCTGGGAGCAGGCACTGATTGGCTAAACTGCAAGTCTGTCAAAAGAACTGAAATAAAGGGGCAGTTTGCAGAGGCTTAGATACAAGATAATCACAGAGGTTAAAAGTATATTAATATAACTGTGTTGGTTATGCAAAACTGGGGAATGGGTAATAAAGTGATTATCTATCTTTTAAAACAATAAAAATTCTGGTGTAGACTGTCCCTTTAAACTGTTGATCTCAAAAACCATAGAGATATGCGTGTATATCTTTTTAAGGGATTACAGTGCATTATGTGCACTATTTTGAGTAGTATAAAAGTGCTTATTATTATTATGTTTTTATTATTATTGTAATTAATTGAGAAATGTCAGTGTGCTTTGCCCATGCATGTTAACCAAAGTAACATTACAAAACGTTTTTGGGTATTTGGCAGTTTTTTGACGGTGTCAAACATTTAGCTGTTGAATTCACTAAGGCCTAGATTTGGAGTTTGGCGGTAGCCGTGAAAACCAGCGTTAGAGGCTCCTAACGCTGGTTTTAGGCTACCTCCGGTATTTGGAGTCACTCAAAAAAGGGTCTAACGCTCACTTTTCAGCCGCGACTTTTCCATACCGCAGATCCCCTTACGTCAATTGCGTATCCTATCTTTTCAATGGGATTTTTATAACTCCGGTATTTAGAGTTGTGTCTGAAGTGAGCGTTAGAATTCTAACGACAAAACTCCAGCCGCAGAAAAAAGTCAGTAGTTAAGAGCTTTCTGGGCTAACGCCGGTTTATAAAGCTCTTAACTACTGTGCTCTAAAGTACACTAACACCCATAAACTACCTATGTACCCCTAAACCGAGGTCCCCCCACATCGCCGACACTCGATTAAATTTTTTTAACCCCTAATCTGCTGACCGCCACCTACGTTATACTTATGTACCCCTAATCTGCTGCCCCTAACACCGCCGACCCCTATATTATATTTATTAACCCCTAATCTGCCCCCCACAACGTCGCCGCCAGCTACCTACACTTATTAACCCCTAATCTGCCGTCCGCACGCCGCCGCCAGCTACATTATAGCTATGTACCCCTAATCTGCTGCCCTAACATCGCCGACCCCTATATTATATTTATTAACCCCTAACCTGCCCTCCCTAACATCGCCAACACCTAACTTCAATTATTAACCCCTAATCTGCCGACCGAATCTCGCCGCTATTCTAATAAATGTATTAACCCCTAAAGCTAAGTCTAACCCTAACACTAACACCCCCCTAAATTAAATATAATTTTAATCTAACGAAATTAATTAACTCTTATTAAATAAATTATTCCTATTTAAAGCTAAATACTTACCTGTAAAATAAATCCTAATATAGCTACAATATAAATTATAATTATATTATAGCTATTTTAGGATTAATATTTATTTTACAGGTAACTTTGTATTTATTTTAACCAGGTACAATAGCTATTAAATAGTTAAGAACTATTTAATAGCTAAAATGGTTAAAATAATTACAAATTTACCTGTAAAATAAATCCTAACCTAAGTTACAATTAAACCTAGCACTACACTATCAATACATTAATTAAATAAAATACCTACAATTACCTACAATTAAACCTAACACTACACTATCAATAAATAAATTAAATACAATACCTACAAATAACTACAATGAAATAAACTAACTAAAGTACAAAAAATAAAAAAGAACTAAGTTACAAAAAATAAAAAAATACTTACAAACATAAGAAAAATATTACAACAATTTTAAACTAATTACACCTACTCTAAGCCCCCTAATAAAATAACAAAGCCCCCCAAAATAAAAAAATGCCCTACCCTATTCTAAATTACTAAAGTTCAAAGCTCTTTTACCTTACCAGCCCTGAACAGGGCCCTTTGCGGGGCATGCCCCAAGAAGTTCAGCTCTTTTGCCTGTAAAAAAAAACATACAATACCCCCCCCAACATTACAACCCACCACCCACATACCCCTAATCTAACCCAAACCCCCCTTAAATAAACCTAACACTAAGCCCCTGAAGATCATCCTACCTTGTCTTCACCATACCAGGTTCACTGATCCGTCCTGGCTCCAAAATCTTCATCCAACCCAAGCGGGGGCTGGCGATCCATCATCTGGCGGCTGAAGAGGTCCAGAAGAGGCTCCAAAGTCTTCATCCTATCCGGGAAGAAGAGTAGATCCGGACCGGCAACCATCATCTTCCAAGCAGCATCTTCTATCTTCATCCGATGAGGACCGGCTCCATCCTGAAGACCTCCACCGCGGACCCATCTTCATCCGGTGACGTCCAACTGAAGAATGACGGTTCCTTTAAGGGACGTCATCCAAGATGGCGTCCCTCGAATTCCGATTGGCTGATAGGATTCTATCAGCCAATCGGAATTAAGGTAGGAATATTCTGATTGGCTGATCCAATCAGCCAATCAGATTGAGCTCGCATTCTATTGGCTGATCGGAACAGCCAATAGAATGCGAGCTCAATCTGATTGGCTGATTGGATCAGCCAATCGGATTGATCTTGATTCTGATTGGCTGATTCCATCAGCCAATCAGAATATTCCTACCTTAATTCCGATTGGCTGATAGAATTCTATCAGCCAATCGGAATTCGAGGGACGCCATCTTGGATGACGTCCCTTAAAGGAACCGTCATTCTTCAGTTGGACGTCGCCGGATGAAGATGGGTCCGCGGTGGAGGTCTTCAGGATGGAGCCGGTCCTCATCGGATGAAGATAGAAGATGCCGCTTGGAAGATGATGGTTGCCGGTCCGGATCTACTCTTCTTCCCGGATAGGATGAAGACTTTGGAGCCTCTTCTGGACCTCTTCAGCTACCGGATGATGGATCGCCAGCCCCCGCTTGGGTTGGATGAAGATTTTGGAGCCAGGACCGATCGGTGATACCCGGTGAGGTGAAGACAAGGTAGGATGATCTTCAGGGGCTTAGTGTTAGGTTTATTTAAGGGGGGTTTGGGTTAGATTAGGGGTATGTGGGTTGTAATGTTGGGGGGGGGTATTGTATGTGTTTTTTTTTACAGGCAAAAGAGCTGAACTTCTTGGGGCATGCCCCGCAAAGGGCCCTGTTCAGGGCTGGTAAGGTAAAAGAGCTTTGAACTTTAGTAATTTAGAATAGGGTAGGGCATTTTTTATTTTGGGGGTCTTTGCTATTTTATTAGGGGGCTTAGAGTAGGTGTAATTAGTTTAAAATTGTTGTAAGATTTTTCTTATGTTTGTAAATATTTTTTATTTTTTGTAACTTAGTTCTTTTTTATTTTTTGTACTTTAGTTAGTTTATTTCATTGTAGTTATTTGTAGGTATTGTATTAAATTAATGTATTGATAGTGTAGTGTTAGGTTTAATTGTAGGTAATTGTAGGTATTTTATTTAATTAATTTAATGATAGTATAGTGTTAGGTTTAATTGTAACTTAGGTTAGGATTTATTTTACAGGTAATTTTGTAATTATTTTAACTATTTTAGCTATTAAATAGTTCTTAACTATTTAATAGCTATTGTACCTGGTTAAAATAAATACAAAGTTACCTGTAAAATAAATATTAATCCTAAAATAGCTATAATATAATTATAATTTATATTGTATCTATATTAGGGTTTATTTTACAGGTAAGTATTTAGCTTTAAATAGGAATAATTTATTTAATAAGAGTTAATTAATTTCGTTAGATTAAAATTATATTTAATTTAGGGGGGTGTTAGTGTTAGGTTAGACTTAGCTTTAGGGGTTAATACATTTATTAGAATAGCGGTGAGCTCAAGTCGGCAGATTAGGGGTTAATAATTGAAGTTAGGTGTCGGCCATGTTAGGGAGGGCAGATTAGGGGTTAATACTATTTATTATAGGGTTAGTGAGGCGGATTAGGGGTTAATAACTTTATAATAATAGCGGTGCGGTCCGTTCGGCAGATTAGGGGTTAATAAGTGTAGGCAGGTGGAGGCGACGTTGTAGGGGGCAGATTAGGGGTTAATAAATATAATATAGGGGTCAGCGATGTTAGGGCAGCAGATTAGGGGTACATAGGGATAATGTAAGTAGCGGCGGTTTACGAAGCGGCAGATTAGGGGTTAATAATAATATGCAGGGGTCAGCGATAGCGGGGGCGGCAGATTAGGGGTTAATAAGTGTAAGGTTAGGGGTGTTTAGACTCGGGGTACATGTTAGAGTGTTAGGTGCAGACGTAGGAAGTGTTTCCCCATAGGAAACAATGGTGCTACGTTAGGAGCTGAACGCGGCTTTTTTGCAGGTGTTAGTTTTTTTTTCAGCTCAAACAGCCCCATTGTTTCCTATGGGGGAATCGTGCACGAGCACGTTTTTGAGGCTGGCCGCTTGCGTAAGCAACTCTGGTATCGAGAGTTGAAGTTGCGTTAAATATGCTCTACGCTCCTTTTTTGGAGCCTAACGCAGCCTTTATGTGGACTCTCAATACCAGAGTTATTTTTATGGTGCGGCCAGAAAAAAGCCAGCGTTAGCTTTTCGGGTCGTTACCGACAAAACTGTAAATCTAGCCGTAAGTGACAAAAAACCTGGTATATCCAAGAATTTGGATTTTGATTTGAAAAACAGGACTGGCACATGTTAAAGGGACATGGAACCCATAAAAAGTATTTAATCATTCAGATGGAGCATACAATTTTAAACAATTTTCAAATTTACTTATATCATATACTTTGCTTTGTTATCCTGGTATCCACTGTTAAAAAGTATACCTAGGTAGACTCAGTAGCTGAGAGCTAGCTGCTGATTGGTGGCTGCACATATATACTTCTTACCATTGGCTTAACAATCGGCTAGATTTAGAGTTTTGTCGGTAACGACCCGAAAAGCTAACGCTGGCTTTTTTCTGGCCGCACCATAAAAATAACTCTGGTATTGAGAGTCCACATAAAGGCTGCATTAGGCTCCAAAAAAGGAGCGTAGAGCATATTTAACGCAGCTTCAACTCTCGATACCAGAGTTGCTTACGGACGCGGCCAGCCTCAAAAACGTGCTCGTGCACGATTCCCCCATAGGAAACAATGGGGCTGTTTGAGCTGGAAACAAAACCTAACACCTGCAAAAAAGCCGCGTTCAGCTCCTAACGCAGCCCCATTGTTTGCTATGCGGAAACACTTCCTACGTCTGCACCTAACACCCTAACATGTACCCCGAGTCTAAACACCCCTAGCCTTACACTTATTAACCCCTAATCTGCCGCCCCCGCTATCGCTGACCCCTGCATATTATTATTAACCCCTAATCTGCCGCTCCGTAAACCGCCGCTACTTACATTATCCCTATGTACCCCTAATCTGCTGCCCTAACATCGCCGACCCCTATATTATATTTATTAACCCCTAATCTGCCCCCCACAACGTCGTCTCCACCTGCCTACACTTATTAACCCCTAATCTGCCGAGCGGACCTGAGCGCTACTATAATAAAGTTATTAACCCCTAATCCGCCTCACTAACCCTATAATAAATAGTATTAACCCCTAATCTGCCCTCCCTAACATCGCCGACACCTAACTTCAATTATTAACCCCTAATCTGCCGACTGGAGCTCACCGCTATTCTAATAAATGTATTAACCCCTAAAGCTAAGTCTAACCCTAACACTAACACCCCCCTAAGTTAAATATAATTTACATCTAACGAAATTAATTATCTCTTATTAAATAAATTATTCCTATTTAAAGCTAAATACTTACCTGTAAAATAAATCCTAATATAGCTACACTATAAATTATAATTATATTATAGCTATTTTAGGATTAATATTTATTTTACAGGTAACTTTGTAATTATTTTAACCAGGTACAATAGCTATTAAATAGTTAAGAACTATTTAATAGTTACCTAGTTAAAATAATAACTAAATTACCTGTAAAATAAATCCTAACCTAAGTTACAATTAAACCTAACACTACACTATCATTAAATTAATTAAATAAAATATCTACAATTACCTACAATTAAACCTAACACTACACTATCAATACATTAATTAAATACAATATCTACAAATAACTACAATGAAATAAACTAACTAAAGTACAAAAAATAAAAAAGAACTAAGTTACAAAAAATAAAAAAATATTTACAAACATAAGGAAAATCTTACAACAATTTTAAACTAATTACACCTACTCTAAGCCCCCTAATAAAATAACAAAGACCCCCAAAATAAAAAATGCCCTACCCTATTCTAAATTACTAAAGTTCAAAGCTCTTTTACCTTACCAGCCCTGAACAGGGCCCTTTGCGGGGCATGCCCCAAGAAGTTCAGCTCTTTTGCCTGTAAAAAAAAACATACAATACCCCCCCCCAACATTACAACCCACCACCCACATACCCCTAATCTAACCCAAACCCCCCTTAAATAAACCTAACACTAAGCCCCTGAAGATCATCCTACCTTGTCTTCACCTCACCGGGTATCACACCGATCCGTGCTGGCTCCGATATCTTCATCCAACCCAAGCAGGGGCTAGACATCCACTGAAGAAGTCCAGAAGAGGGTCCAAAGTCTTCATCCTATCCGGGAAGAAGAGTAGATCCGGACCGGCAACCATCATCTTCCAAGCGGCATCTTCTATCTTCATCCAATGAGGACCGGCTCCATCCTGAAGACCTCCACCGCGGACCCATCTTCATCCGGCGACGTCCAACTGAAGAATGACGGTTCCTTTAAGGGACGTCATCCAAGATGGCGTCCCTCGAATTCCGATTGGCTGATAGGATTCTATCAGCCAATCGGAATTAAGGTAGGAATATTCTGATTGGCTGATGGAATCAGCCAATCAGAATCAAGTTCAATCCGATTGGCTGATCAATTTACGTAAGGGGATCTGCGGTATGGAAGAGTCGCGGCTGAAAAGTGAGCGTTAGACCCTTTTTTGAGTGACTCCAAATACCGGAGGTAGCCTAAAACCAGCCTTAGGAGCCTCTAACGCTGGTTTTCACGGCTACCGCCAAACTCTAAATCTAGGCCAATGTGTTCAGATAGCTCCCAGTAGTGCCTTGCTGCTCCTTCAATAAAGGATAAAAGGATGAAGCTAAATTAGTATTAAAAGTAAATTGGAAAGTTGTTTAAAAATGTATGCACTATCTGAATCATGAAATAAAAATTTGTCCCTTTAAATGGCTGATTGTGATCACATCAATATCAGAAACAGCTCATCGGCAGCTGTTATAATGGCAATAATTATAACACTATAGATTGTGATCACAATTACAGGGTCACTTTGGCATAAGAATATCCTTATAAATATGTCAGACACTGTTTCTCTTTATTGTAAAAACGGAGTATACATAGAGACCATGCATTGGTTGGATAGTGATGATGCTTTTACATGTTTATCTGCCTCTATACAATTCTAGTGCATGGCTAATCAAAATCACCAGGGCCGGTGCTAGAAATGATAAACCCTGCCCTTACTGCTTCTTAACAAAATGTTCTAGTGATGCTATAGATAACTATTTTATCTATAACAATAGAGAAAACAGATTTCCTGTTACCACATCCTATTCTTGACTGTTATATAAAGTGGTGGCTCTGCATAATGAATCAAACAGTGGTGACAATATATAAAACATGAAACCTGGAAGAAGAATATCCTCTTTTCTTTTTCACTATTAGACTGACACTAGCATGTACAGTCTAACAGGAAAATGTATCAAGCAGCATATGGACAAATACTCACGCAGAGAACCTGTCCACTTGCAATTACCACCTGACCACTTGGCCACTTGGCACAATTTAAGACTACAGAAGAGCTCTGTTGTTAAATTCTGCCTGCTGAACTTGGGCAACCAATTGCGTGAGAGCAGGACCTGTCAATCACCCAGAACAAGCGAGTTTAAGGTCATTTATCTCTGCAGTGACTGCTTCTTAAAGGGATACTAAACCCAATTTTTTTTCTTTCATGATTCAGATAGAGCATGCAATTTTAAGCAACTTTCTAATTTACTCCTATTCTCAATTTTTCTTCATTTTCATGCTATCTTTATTTGAAAAAGTAGGAATGTAAGCTTAAGTGCCGGCCCATTTTTGGTTCAGGACCTGGGTAGCACTTGCTGATAGGTGGGTAAATGTAGCAAACCAATCAGCAAGCTCTACCCAGGTGCTAAACCAAAAATGGACCATCTCCTAACCTTACATTTCTGTTTTTTTCAAATAAAGATAGCAACAGAACAAAGAAAAATTGATAATAGGAAAAAATTAGAAAGTTGCTTAAAATTGCATGCTCTATCTGAATCATGAAAGAAAAAAAATGTGGGTTTAGTGTCCCTTTAAATTTGTGGTTTCAGACTCACTCTTGCAAACCTGAACTGCAAGTTCTCAGAAGCTGCAAATGCCTCTTGATAAATTTCCCCATTTATATACATTTTTCAAGCCCTACAATAAATCACATTGATTTGCAGTTGAGCACTGGCAAGTTGTTGTGGCCAGGGGACCAGTCCAACTCACAATTATTTTAGACAAATGTCGCTGTATAGTGATGGTATTGAACATTTATTCATTAATACTCGCTGCACTCCCAGATTGGCTATATAAATGGATCCTCTACAAAACATTTATTCAAAGAAAAATAGTGTACAATGTCCCTTTAATAACTGCATTTCTTGTTACTTTATAATGAAATCTAATTAACCTTTTTTAATATAAAAAAATATTTTAAAGTTTAAATAGTGCTCTGCCATTTACCCTGTAGTTTTATGTTCCTTGAAGCAACAGTTCCTGAGTTCATGTTTGTATGTACATATTTCAAACTACATATTGTTTTGCAGCTTTCTTTTGTTAAACCTGTTGATTTGTTTCTGTGTTATGCGTGGAACACATTGTATAGTAAAGGTGAAAAAGAAAAAAAAACTGTCATTTTATTTCCTACTATTTAAACTAACTTACTATTTTACTAATTTAAAGGGACATGGATCAGATAGAGAATACAATTTTAAACAACCTTCCAATTAACTTCTATTATCTAATTTGCTTTATTCTCTTGGTAGTCTTTGTTGAATAAACAGCAACGCACATGGGTGAACCAATAACACGATGCATATATGGCACAAATGGATGTAAATGCTTCTCTGGGATCCCCTTTGTTCAGAAATAGCAGACATATATGGCTTTGGCATTGCTTTGTAGTAATTAGAAGGCCCATAAATGCCGTTGTGCATCACACTTGTATTATGCCCAGCAGTGAAGGGGTTAATTAGGTAGCTTGTAGGGATAATTTTAGCTTTAGTGTAGAGATCAGCCTCCCACCTGACACATCCAACCCCCTGATCCCTCCCTGACCCTCCTCAAACAGCTCTCTTCCCTCACAATTGTCACTGCCATCTTAAGTACTGGCAGAAAGTCTGCCAGTACTAAAATAAAAGGCTTTTTTTAAATTTATTTTAAATTTGTTTGTTATACATTCTGCAGTGTTGGATCCCCCCTTAGCCCCCAACCTCCCTGATGCCCCCCAAACATCTCTCTAACCCTCCACCCTCTACCTATTTGCCGCCATCTTGGGTACTGGCAGCTGTTTGCCAGTACCCAGTTTGCTAAAATAAATTGAGGTTTTATTTTTTTTTTTTTATGCAAAAATCAATTTTTCTGTAGCGTAGCTGCTCCCCCTCAATATCCTACCCCCTCCCAGATCCCTTTACAAATATTTATTCCCCCTCTCCCTCTATCCTTTACACTTTTCTGTAGTGTAGTGGTCCCACTCGCTCCTGCCCACCCGCTACCGGCACGATCCAGAAAGAGGAAGTGGATCAGCGATGGGCCACCCACCCGCCTCCCTGCTAAGGCTCCCACCCACCAACGATCGGCACCATTGCTGGCCGATGCAGTGAGGGCCACAGAGTTGCTCTCTCTGCATAAGTGGTTAAAAAAAAGGGTATTGCAGGATGCCTCAATATCGAGGCTTTACTGCAATACCCTGAAAGCATCTGAAAGCGATCACGATCGCTTCCAGCGCTTGAAACCCCAGAGGACATGCCAGGCACGTCCTTGGTCATTAACTAACACCTTTTGGAGGACGTGCCTGGCATGTCCTTGGTCTTTAACTAACACCTTTTGGAGGACGTGCCTGGCATGTCCTTGATCATTAACGGGTTAAAGGGATGTGAAACCCAAATATTTTTTCTTTCATGATTTAGATAAAGCATGCAATTTTAAGCAACTTTCTAATTTACTCCTATAATCAATTTTCTTCGTTCCCTTGGTATCTTTATTTAAAACGCAGGAACGTAAAACTTAGGAGCCGGGCTATTTCTGGTTCAGCACCTGGGTAGCGCTTGCTGATTGGTGACTAAATGTAGAATTTTCTAAATTTTCAAATAAAGATACCAAGAAAAAAAAAATGATAATAGGAGTAAATTAGAAGGTTGCTTAAAATTGCATGCTCTATCTGAATCATGAAAGGGGTTTAATATCCCTTTAAACATTGTGACCCCACTGATATCTGATGTGTAGCTGGCAGTATAACCATTAATATATTAGCATTAAAAGACCAGACCACTAAATACAGTATGATTGAATAACTGACAAATACACAATAAAAAAGACAATGCAATAACACTTACTTTGATTTTGAAATGGACAGTAGAATATTGTCTGGCAAATTTAAAAGTAAATTAAATTTCTCTCCCCCTGTATCATGTGACAGCCAATCACAAAAAGAATGGTTTTAATACTTGCATGGAAGTAATATAATCCAATACCTTCATCTTTAAGCATTTCAGAATATGCTGGAAGAATCTGGAAAAATTTAAACAGTGATGTCATACAGAATGTCACTGTGTGGTTACCAGGAAACCATTAAAGATACATTGCACTTAAAAAAAAACCAAAAAAACATGTTTATGAAACAGCAACAAAACATTTTTTCCCCTTGAATAATGTGAAGTAAAAATTGTGTAAAAGTAAATGGAAACTTATAAACAAGTATCTGTTATACTTCTTGCTAATGATCATTGGCTGATATGTGCTCCCTTATATTTCTCTGCCAATGAGCATTATTAGGTAGAGCTAGTACCCATCAGCCAATGAGCATTATTAGGTAGTGCTAGTACCCATCAGCCAATGAGCATTTTTAGGTAGTGCTAGTACCCATCAGCCAATGAGCATTATTAGGTAGCGCTAGTACCCATCAGCCAATGAGCATTATTAGGTAGCGCTAGTACCCATCAGCCAATGAGCATTATTAGGTAGCGCTAGTACCTATCAGCCAATGAGTATTCCTTTTCTTTCTAACATGATCCTCACTCTAATTCTCCTTCCTTTCTAGTATTAAAGCATTTGCCTGTTACTCCTTTAATTTTAATATAATATATATATATATATATATATATTTTAATATATTTCTGTTGTTTCTTTCCATTCACTGTCTCTGCCATTTCTGCTCTTCTTTATTTATATATTTACCTCTCACTGTTGTAACCTTATTTTTATTTTTATTTATTCTTCTCTTTTTATTGCTACCCAATCAACTTCTATCTTTTCTGACTAAAGTATATTTTACTCTACATCTCTAACTATAATCCAGGTCACTTTTTGTGGAGTGGAGAAGAATTTGGTGAATTTCCAGAAACTTGCAGGGATACAGGAGCAAAATGTGCCCAGGATAGTTAGTGCAGTGGCTTAGCTTATTCCCCGGCGATTTAGAGGCCAGGTAGGGTTTCTGGTTGTAATAACATGTGGTTTCCATCACGTAAATGCAGGATATATAGAAACCCACAGGATCTCTCGCTGCTCAGAGGCCTAGTTCCAGGATTCTGACACTGTATGATCGATGGAGTAGGTTATTTATAAACATTAAGGGATTGAGAAGGTTTCTCCACTCACTGCACTTTGTTTTTATATTTTCTTATCTTGAAAAGAGACATTTTTTAAGAGTCATACCAGGACACGAAATTCTAAGAACAAGGTAATAAAGTGATACAAAAACCTTAACTGCAATAAAATTATGTGCAAAATAACACGTTAAGATATAGACAAAAGCACAAACTACAGTGTTCTCCCCAGGACTTTTTTAGCAGGCACACCACCAACTGATTTTACTGACCACCCGGTTAAAATGTTAACCAATATTAAGCTACAATTAGCTAATATTAAAAATGTTCAATTTTGTTTTTACACAAATTATCATTACTTTTATGTTAAATTATGCAATTAATGTGTGCTTTAGATAACAGAAAATTTTATATATATAGTAAAGGAGTCACTTACTGGGAGTACAGAATTTTAGCCACTGTAATTTTGTTAGCAAACTTGTTGCACTTTATCTTATCCCCTCAGCTAAAAGGACCATTATATATAGTACAATTGAATAATCAAAAAAGTGCATGATAAAAAGACAATGTGATAACACTTACTCTTAATTTGAACCCCTTAAGGACCAGGAATTTCAGAGGAAAACTTGCCAAAAGACCGGAGGATTTTTTGTATTTTTGCCATCACTCCATTGAAACAGAAATAGAGCCTTGTACTATATTTTTTGTTAGTTGACCAAAAGTCTTGATCTAGGCCCATTTTTCTATTTTTTATGCCACCGTTTCCCCGTCAAATGTGATCATATTAAAAAAATTGTTAACTTTTTTTCACAAACTATGGGGCTCTTACTGAAATTATTTACATACTGCTTGTGCAGTCATAACAGAAATGGTTGTAAAAGCTTCTCTGGATTTCCCTATGTTCAGAAATAGCAGACATGCATGAAAAGATTATATTTCCAGCTGACACCTCACACCAGCCCGTTCCTACCTGATCTCTTCCAAACAACTATCTTCCCTCCCTCACCCCCACTGGTCACCCACCACCACCATCTTAAGCACTGGCAGACAGGCTGCACTTAGAAGTTTTACAGCATTTTTTTTTACATATTCTGCAGTGTATGAACCCTCCCAAACAGCTCCCTAACTTGTGCCCACCATCTTGGGTATTGGCAGCTATCTGCCAGTACTCAGTTTCTATGTATTTATATGACCTTTTTTAAATTTTTTCATAAAAAAAAATGTTCTTTAGTCTAGTGGCCCCCCTTCATCCCCCCTCCCCCTTCCAATCGATCATTATGCAGTGCCCCCCTCTTCCCTCTCATCATCCTTTTTTCCATAGTGTAGTGGATCTATTCCCCGCTCTCTCCATGTAAACATTTTCCTGTAGAGTAGAGTGTTCCTGTTTGCATCAGTAATCTGCTTCATATTGTAACAGGAGCGCTGTCATTGCTTCCTTACCATATGAAGACAGATGCCTTCTCCCTCTGGATGCAGTCTTAGCTGTCAGAACTTGCAGCGCTGGGACTACAGCACGAGGGAGAAGGTTGGACATAGTTACTATGTCAACAGGGTACGCTGGACAAAGTAACCTTTGACGTAGTAGCTACGTTAAGGTGGCTTAAGGGGTTAAATGAGTTATAGTTTTTTTCTAACAAATTTCAAAATGTCCTTTAATTTGCTGGCCCTCTGTATTATGTGACAACAACCAGCCAATCTCTAACTCATATACTTATTAGAGAACTCTTGTACATGCTCAGTAGTAGCTTGTGCCTCAAAAAGTATGCATATAAAGTCTGTGCATAATATAATAATGGAAGTTAATTGGAAAGTCTGTTAAAACTTCATACTCTTTCTGAAGGATAAACAAGTGGTCCCTCTGAAGGTGACAAGATCTTTTTTACAGGTGGAAGAGTTTTACACTATTCAATAACCAAATTTGCCATTGCCATTTTATATATCCTTTTTTTCCTTCTATTTCCTTAATGTGATATATAAGTACTCTTTGTATTGTTTTGTTAATTTAAAGTTATGGTAAATCCATGCGTTTAAAAAACGCTAGGATTAACTATCACTAATAGTAAACTGGAGTTTCAGTCATCAGTTACTAAAAAAAAAGGGTGCCAAACTCACCCTGGCAGTGCTCTTCTTCAATGAGGTGATGTTTCCACCTCTAAACCCATAGCTATAGCCGTATCTGACATCCTTTTGGTTTAGAGGTGGAAACGTCACCACATTTGTAAAGAGCGCTGTTCCATCGGAGGCTGGAGACGCTGAGATTAGCGATCTACTGCAGCACAGACAGGGAGAGTTTAGCACCCTTTTTTAGTAACTGATGACTGAAACTACCGTTTAATACTAGTGATGGTAAATCATAGAGTTTTTCTAAACGCTCGGATTTACCATCACTTTAATTACCAAATACCCAGTAAACATTTTGCAAGAAATAAAATATGCATTAAATTATTTATCCACAGTATATAACCAGGAAAAGGGAAAGAAAAAAGCCTGGGGGATAGAATATGAACCTTGCACTCATTTTAAACATCAAGTAAGCCCATAAGAGAAGCCCCAACTGGGCCAAAGGTTTGAGACAGATTTTTAATTAGACAAACTTAGCAGCTGCTGGAGTCTGTGGACGCTAAAGATTTAAATCTGGCCCTGAGAGGGACATTAAACACTACATAAATGCTAAAAATAATAGTGTTTATAAAGCAAAGGTTAGTCTAAAAATAAGCGGCACATTATTAGTTTAATTATTGAAGAAATAACTAGAAAGTGTTGGCTTCTATAAAGTAATAGGTGCTTCACTACTGTAGCATAGGTTTCAGTAAATTTAAAGGCCTGTTATCTTTCTCAGCCGTTTAATGTCTGTAATTGCTTAGATTGTAAATGCTGCTGAGGATGGCCCTGCAATCCACTATTCTGCTTATCCGTCTCTTGTCTTTACCCCTTTAGCACTGCTAAATGTTTGTACATTAAAGAGATGCTAAAGTCAAAATTAAACTTTCATGATTCAAATAGGGCGTGCAATTATAAGCAACTTTCTAGTAGACATGTGCGCTTCGGAATTCGGACGAATTTTGTCCGATTCAGAGATTCGGATGCAACCGAATTTCCAAATCAGCACATCCTGAAAAATTCCGAAAATGAATAAATATGTTTCCAAATTTTCGGATCCATTATTCATATTCTGAATTTTTCATTGTTCCTTCCTAAACCGCAGTTCCCCAACACTAACTCTAAGTCTATATTAAAGGTATAATCCCTAAACCACCGTTCCCAACATTGCTGAATCTAACAAAACCTATTAACCACTAAACTGCCGTCTCGAAACATTTCTGACATGAACTAAACCTATTAATCCCTAAACCACACCCCCCCCCACATTGCTGACACAAACTAAACATATTAACCCCTAAACCGCACCCCCCCCACATCGTCGACACTAACTAAACCTATTAACTTCTAAACCGCCATTCTGAAACATCGCTGACATGAACTAAACCTATTAACCCATAAACCGCACCCCTCACATCGCCGACACGAACTAAACCTATTAACCCTAAACCGCCGTTCTGAAACATCACCTTCACAAACTAAACCTATTAACCCCTAACCCCCCCCCCACATCGCCAACACTAACTAAACCTATCAACCCCTAAACCGCCGTTCTAAAACATCGCCAACACTAACTAAAGCTATTAACCCCTAAACCGCCGTTCACAAACATTGCCAATACTAACTAAACCTATTAACCCTAAACCTAACACCCCCTAACTGTAACATAAATAAAATATAACTAAATTAAAGTTACAATTATTAACTAATAATACCTATTTAAATCTAAATACAAAGTAACTTACCTATATTAACCCCCTAACCCAAGTAACTTACCTGTGAAATGAAACCTAAGCTAGCTACAATATAACTAATAGGTAATAGTTACATTGCAGCTAGCTTAGGTTTTATTTTTATTTTACAGGTAAGTTATTTATTTTAATTAGGTAGACTAGTTAGTAAATAGTTATTAACTATTTACTAACTACCTTGTTAAAATAAATACAAACTTACCTGTGAAATAAAAATAAAACCTAAGCTGCCTTACACTAAAACATACCATTACAAAATAAAAAAAACTACCATTACAAAAAATAAAACACACTAAAATTACAAAAAATAAAAAAAACTACCATTACAAAAAATAACAAACTAAATTATACAAGACAATAAAAATTATTCTAATACCTTTTAAAAAAACAAACAAACCCCAAAATAAAAAACCTAATCTATAATAAACTACCAAAGGCCCTTAAAAGGGCCTTTTGGGGCACTTAAAGGGGCCTTTTGTAGGGCATTACCCTAAAGTAAACAGCTCTTTTGCTACAAAACAAACCAAACTCCCCTAACAGTATACAACCCCCACCCCCCAAACCCACAAAATAAAAATAAAGTAAAACCTAATCTACCCATTGCCCTGAAAAGGGCATTTGTATGGGCATTGAGCCCTAATCTAAAAATAAAAACCTACCCCAAAATGAAAAAATACATTACACAAAATAGCAAACAAATTATCAAAAATAATAAAAAATATTCCTATTCTAATACCCATTTTAAAAAAACACCCCAAAATAAAAAACTTAATCTAGAATAAACTATCAATAGCCCTTAAAAGGGCCTTTTGTATGGCATTGCCCTAAGTTAAACAGCTCTTTTGCTCAGAAATAAATACAAAGACCCACTAACATTACAAACCCCCACCCCCCCCCAATCCCACAAAAAAAAATATCTAAAAAACCTAATCTACCCATTGCCCTGAAAAGGGCATTTGTATGGGCATTGCCCTGAAAAGGGCATACAGCTATTTTGCTGCCCTTAAAAGGGCATTCAGCTCTTTTAAGAGTGCCCACCCTAATATAAAAAAAACACCCCAAAAAACCTTTAAAAACCTAATACTAACCCCTCTTTAGGTACTCACAGTTGTTGAAGTTCTGCTTGACCGATCTTCATCCCGGCGGCTCCATCTTCATCCAGGCGGCATCTTCTTCATCCCTGCGGAGGTGAAGCGGCGAAAAGCCAAGGCGGAGGACCAGGTGGAGGTCCATCGATCTGACGTGGAGGTCCTCTTCATGCGATCGGCCACCGCACACTGAGGATTGAAATGCAAGGTACCCCTTTTATACTGGGGGTACCATTTGAACCAGCCAATAGGAATTAGGGTTGCTAAAATTTTATTGGCTGTTCAAATCAGCCAATAGGATTTAAGCAGCTCTCATTCTATTGGATGATTTGGGAGCTTATCTCCCTTCTTTTCAACAAAGGATACCAAGAGAATACCAAGCAATTGGATAATAGTGGTAAATTGGAAAGAAAATAAAAAATTGAATGTTATATCTGACTCATAAAAGAAAAATTTTGGGTTTTGAGAAATGTAATGAAGTGTCTGAAAATACACTTATTCAGTGAGTGTGGGAAGTGCCAGGTTTCAAACACAAAAACTAATATAAATAAAGGAAAGAGGGACATAATACCTATTGTATAATTTAAATAACTTTTTTTAATACAGACAAATTCACTTCTTTTCACTAATTCTTTAAGGATAAGCTGGAAATCAAATTATTTAGTTTAAGACAGCTTTTTTTTAGCACAATTGCGCTTTTTACAGAACGTTCCTGAAGTATATCTGATTAGTCTCCCCAAGGGTGATTGTGGGAAACCAGAAGTGGACCCATTGACCAATGTGCCTAGAGGAATATGGCTGCACCTCACTGAGGAGGCCCACAGAAGGCTGAAAGGTATGCCTGGTGTTACTGTATGCTAGAATACACACATAAAGCCTCAAAATGTGTGCTATACACACTGACAGTCTGGATCACAAGCTTACTATGTCAAGTCACAATAACTTGTTAACCATTCAGGGGATACGGCAACCTAAACACACATAGCTTCATTGAAAGTCTAAGGACTCCTACCTGGTGCATCTCTTTCACTTGGTTATAGGCAGCAATCTTCGCTCCACTCCACTTCAGAGGCCCATTCCTTGCCGACCGCAAAGGGAGAGTACTCTTTCTGCCAGTCTGATCCAGTGTGAGTACCTTTTTTTTTTTTTAATCGCACATGCGGTAGAGTCTAGATGCCTGGCATAACCCTGCACTTTATTCAAAACAGCCTGCAGCTGCCGCTCTAAACCCAGCTCCTATACATCCCTAATCGCACAGTTCAGCCTGTGCGAGTGAGATGAAGACGTCATCGACTCCGGTCACGTGCCGACGGTTGACTAGGCTCCTCCTCCTCATCGGTGTGAAAACTCAGTGTGGGCTAGACGTTTGAGCTGAGAGGAGCTCATTTTAGCAGACGTCTGACTGATAGAGACAAATAGTGGAGACTCAAGACTGATAAATATTGCACTGCAGTCGGAGGGAGCACTGAGTAGAGCAGATTAATAGTTGACTGTTGACGGCTTTGGCTGCAATTCTGTTAATTATAATTGTTAATAGTAAAATCAAACTAGTATTTATTTTATTCGTTTGATTTTGTTAACAGAGTCAGAGTGAGGATTGCAGAGACCAGAGCAGACCAATTTTACTCATTGATGGATGGTGCTGTGGGTCATATCTGCTGAAAGGAGCTTGTTGTTTTAACTACTTCTCAGTTAAAAAAAAAAAAAAAAAGTTATTTTAAAAAGACAACTGTAACTGCTAGTAAAAACTATTTATTTTACTCATTTTGTTAACAGAGTGAACAGTGAGGATTGCAGAGAGCAGACTAATTTTACTCATTGTTAGAGTGCTGGGGTTTTTGAATATCTGCTGAAAGGAGCTTGTTGTTTTTATTGCTTCTCAGTTAAAAAAAAAAAAAAAAGTTATTTTAAAAAGACACCAGTTAGGGGACTTCCGGTGGGCGTGACTTCTGGATGGCAGTAACGGGTGTGAGCTCCGCTTCCAAATGACCAAAAAAGCAGCCATCCATACCCCACAACGTTATTTCCTTCTGGGAGACTGTGTATTGGTCATCACCAGTGGAACTGTGAACTGTGCAGGGCATTCCACCTGCCCTGGCCCCCGGTTGTGGACATCGCGCTACCCACGTGGCAGTGGATCCGTGCACTGAGGAAGAAGTGCAGCGCCACGCAGGTATATCCTGGATCTGCTTAGAGCTCCTCTGGACTGCAGCGTGGGAGCGATGGATAACTTCCAGCAGTCGGCATTGCTGTTTCTTACTGCGGAGCAGCATCAGCATTTGGTGGTGAGTGTACGGCTGGGCCTTTTTCCACACTGACCCACTGGCCGGAGGAGTGCTGGACCGGAGACCTCATAGCATAAGCACACTATCACGTGATCCCCCCTACTTACCTACCGGACCTGGAGGTTGTATAGTGCCACAGTTGAGTGCTGACTTTAACTCACTCAGACACCGCTAATTGTGTGCATAGAACTGCCGGCGCCATTTTAAATAGCTAGAGGCATCACTGCCCTATTTAGATGCCTGAAGTAGTGTGGATATATCAGTGGGTCGGAATTTACACTTATAGCCCTTAAAACTACCCCAGTGACTCAGCGCTCTGCCACCTATTACAAGCTAGGTGATAAGCTTTTAGTTGCACCGCATATCAAGAACCCTTTCACAGTGAGACTGTAATTGTTTTCTTGTCGCTATATGACACTACCAGTTTGCCCAATACATATTGTTGGTTCCTGCAGACACCTGTAAACTCTGAGAGCACTGTTTACGTGGGTTCCTGTACTTGGAGAGCTGCCTATTTTTTTCCATAAGCTTGCTCATGAAAGTGGACAAATACTTTCAGAAACTTTCACCCCATTCTAAAGAAACCATGAACCACAAAACAAAAACAGCGGAAAGGAGGCAGAGACACGCTGCATACCTGCATAATGACACCCACCAAGGCTTGGGGCCTTTGGTTACACCAGCTGGAGACCGGCATTACTGCAAGAATTAAAATCTTTTTTGTTACCCAAGATGGACTTGCTACAAACTGGGGTGGACATGCTGGCAACTGAGATCCGCCAATTCTCCTCTCGTCTCAATGTCGCAGAAACACGCATATCAGAGGTGGATGATAGACAAACAACCTTGGACACCTCACTCAGACAACTCCGCAAAGAGAACCAACATCTACTAGACCGCATAGACGACTTGGAGAACAGAAGCAGGCGCAATAACCTGCGTATAGTGGGTGTCCCAGAATCAGTTAAGGGAAAATATTTGCTGGAATGTACTGCCCTGACCTTTCCTAGAATTTTTGGACTGTCCCTAGACATATTGCCTATTGATGTAGAGAGAGTTAATTGGGTGGGCCCTAAACGTACCCTGGAGCATGCCAAGATGATACCAAGATAGGTTATTTACAAATGCCTCAACTTCCAGGAAAAGATCAAAGTCCTTAGGGCTTACAGAAAGCACAAAGAGGTTATGTTTGAGGGTTCCAGACTGCTCCTGTTTAAGATTACTCGGCCGAAGTCACTAAGCTAAGAAAAGAATTTGCTTTGCTCCCTTCTGCTTCCGCCTGCATGAACAGGGCCACCAAGTTGCACTGTTGTTTCCTGCCAAGCTGCACCTTCACACGGCATCAGGAGTCAAGTTTTTTCACTCCACCATGTTGGCGAATGTGTCTACATGTAGCTGTCTAAATGGCTATAAAATTCTTAATGTTTGTCAGATTTCTTCTCCTTTGTACCCACCTGTTGTGGGAGACACTTGGAGAGGCAGTGGACATTGCTCTTGCCCCTTCTCTAAAAGAAGCCAATCCGTGGAAGTTAAGTACTGCATTTTTCTTTCACGTGAGCCTGCCAAATTTTATAGTCCAAATGTTTATGTATTGCCTGTTGTTTATTATTAGGTTTAGTATTGTTGTGTGGGTGAGTGCTGGTGTGCTAGCCTCGTTTGTCTGCTCTCGGGGCCCTAGGCTAATCACAAATTATGCCCCTAGTTGGCCGCTACCTTGCCAATGGGCCTTTCTTGCCTCGTGCCTCAGGAGCTGGGAACTGAGTAGTAATGGCTCTGCGTATATTAATTTTGTGACCTACTCTCCCAAAAGTTTTTTAGTTTATGTACTTTTGGTTTTGAACGATTACTCTGCTCTCTAAAGAATGTATATCGCTTTATTATCATCATAGACAAGTATATCGTACAGATTGCCTACTGGCTGCTTGGCATTCCCCATTGCAGTCGCTGCTGGTGGCGAATGCTCAGGGTTATAAACTAATATCTATCTGGCATAGAATCCATATGATGCCTGCCTTTTTACTGTGGAGTGAGACACTCCCCGATATAGCCTATGGGCTCTACTCCCACTGTTATTTACTCCTCTACAACTGGTTTCCCCAAACACAAAATAGGAGACTGTTGGATGACAAGTTATTTGTGTCTATGATGTTACTGTATAATATGTTTTTTTTCAGGTACAGGGCTCCTCTGGCCTAGTGACTGAGGTGCCTCTTTGACCTTCCTCCTCTCTCGGCCCCTCCCCCCCTGCTCTCTCTGCTCCTCCCGGGACAAGTCATTTTAGGGGTGCCCCTCTTTTGCTCCAGACAATGCCCGAATATGGCGCTTAAAATACTTACATGGAATGTTGGAGGTGTCCACTCCCCCATAAAACGTAAGTCGCTTTTAACACACCTGCGCAGATTAAATGCTGACGTGGCCCTTTTGCAAGACACACATTTGGGGGATGAGAAACATGAAAAGCTAAAATGCGATTGGGTAGAGAGGGTTTTGTATTTGTCACATAATTCCTCTAGCAGAGGTCTAGCTATTCTATTTGGCAAATGCTTACAGGCTGACATTCTCAATACGGTTGCTGATCCAGAGGGCAGATTTCTTATTGCACAAATTTCCATAGATTCCACAAAATATACCTTATATAACATTTATGCGCCCAACCACAAGTTAATTGCCCTTTGGGAAACTTTAATACAAACCTTAGCCTCATTTGCGCGTTCAAATTTAGTAATTGGAGGTGATTTTAACCTATCCCCACAACCTCTTTTGGATAGAACTTGGGTGCAGGAGGTCCCAACGGCAAAAAGGTTACAGAATTATAAAGGGAAATTTGAAAAAAGAGTGTTTGATTTACTTGCTAATTCTCTGGCTGTAGTTGACATTTGCCGTAGGAGACATCCTGAAGGTAGAGACTATACCTGTCTGTCCAAGGCTAATGCCTCACTGTCCCGTATAGACCTATTCCTGGTGGCGGACGCTCTTATTGCACGAGTGGCATATTATATCATACATAGCAGAGCTTAAACGTAAAACCCAATATACATACAATACTTTACAAACTACGCTGGGCCAAACCTACCTAGCATACTGTACCCATAGGTTGCGTGACTTGTATGATAACTATATTGCGGCCAAGCTGGAGCTAGACAATTTTGTCAGGCAAAAGACGACTGCCGGTCTACTAAAAACGGCAAGTAAATTCTACTGTTTCAGTAATAAGGCGGGAAGATTGTTGGCCACCCTTGTAAAAACTCAGTGCGCCAAAAAGGACATTGCAGCACTTAGATTCCAGGTGAAGACATATAGAAATCCCACGGAGCTGGCACATTGGTTGGCGACCTATTATGCCCACCTATACACAAGCCAACCACCAACTGACTCAAATTCACAAATAGACTTTTGGAGCTCCCTAACGACCCCACATCTCACAGGGGAACAGAAAGAGACCATGAACGCCCTGGTATCTCCCGATGAGATACAATACACTATTAAATCCCTGTCCTTAGGGAAAACCCTTGGCCAAGGCGGCCTCCCAGTAGAGTTTTTTAAACTTCTGTCCCCCCAGGTCTCCCCTACCCTCTCAAAGGTATATAACACGCTTTTCCTGGAGGATAGCCTCGCCTCTAATCCGTTTGTTTCAGCACATATCACCTTAATCTCTAAACCCGGAAAGGATCATTCCCTCCCAGAGTCATACCACCCAATCTCCCTGTTAAATACCTATTACAAGATATTGATGAAAATTTTAGCCAATAGACTTTGGTAGTCAACATACGCAAAGGCCTTCATGCCATCAACCACTTCTGGCCAGGGGCAGAAACCCTGTGATGACGGGGGAATCAGGAGGCCTTCCTGTTATCTTTGGATGCAGAGAAGGCCTTTGATAGAGTGGAGTGGCCACACCTATTCTATACCCTAAGACAATTCCATTTTGAAGGCCCTTTCCTTCATTTTCTAGGCAAAATGTATTCTTCCCCAACGGCAAATATATTGGTTAATGGCCTTCTTTCTCCTACCTTCACTCTCCAGAGAGGCACTCATCAGGGTTGCCCATTGTCCCCTCTGCTTTTTGATCTGGCTTTGGAGCCACTTGCCCTTAAACTGAAACAGACATATCCGGGAATGCTATTGAATGATCATACTGTGCATATGGCATTATATGCTGATGATATGCTCCTTTTCATCACTGACCCCACTTTACACGTCCCTAGGATCATAGACATCCTAAATGTTTTCTGAGACTTTGCAGGATACAAAGTTAACATGATTAAATCTGAAATTTTATGGCTAACCAACCACAAATCTGACAAATCCCTATACCCTTTTACTGTGCAGCCTGACACTCTGACCTATCTGGGAATTGAGCTTCATCGCAATCTGCATAAAATCTATGACCTTAATATTGCAAAGCAATGTGGTCAGCTACAGTCTCAGCTAAAAGCCTGGACCAGACTCCCCCTTGGTTTATCTGGTGGAAATAACCTTGTGAAAATGTCAATTTTGCCTAAATTGTTGTATCCTATGTTGGTGCTGCCCTTTCTTATCACCAAAGGAGATTTAATGATGACTAATAAGGCAATGCAATTATTTATCTGGAAGGGGAAGAAAACGTGTATTGCGGTTCAAAATTACATCAACCCTACCTTAATGGAGGCCTGGCTCTTCCAAACCTGAGGTGGTACAACTGGGCAGCGTTGATTAGGCTAACTCTAGACTGGCAACTCCGCTTGGCACCCTTTACTGACCCCTCTCTGGAGGGGACCATGGTGGCGCCGCATTCCCTAGCATATCTCACTTACATTCCACTTCGAGACCTTCCAGCAGAAATTAAGCATAACATAATGTACAAAGATATACTGAAAGCTTGGTGGTTGGCTCTTGGGTATCTGGGTAAGAGGCTCCCCTCCCCCAGGTTCATCCCACTGACGGGAAATAAAGACTTTCCAGCTGGGAGCGAGTCAGCCCCATTCCAGATGTGAAAGGCAGTGGGCATTGACTCCATTGGCTCTCTCCTGGACCCCTTGTCACACACCGTCAGAACCTTTCAGGACCTAAGGCATGAGTTTGGCTTGCCTAACACTCATTTTTATGCATACCTACAGTGCAGGCACTACGTAAACACTCTTATAGCCCAAGACCCTAGTTTTTGGGATCTCTCCCCTTTCGCTATTATTCACACAGCCTTTAAATTAGGTTGGTTTTCCTTGTCTCCAATCTATCAAGGACTGCTCAGACGTGCAGCGGACACCACTGTAGCTGACATTGCGGCTCGAATGAGAGGTGAGGGCATAGTTGACATTACTGCTGACGACATTAAAAATAGCTTGATTTTGACCAAAAAGGCTAGCCTGGCGATTCCCCACAGAGAAATGCAGACTAGATTGCTTAATGGCGACTATATTACCCCGGCATGCTTGGCACATTGGAACCTTATGTATCCAAACAGATGTATTAAGTGTTGTCTGCCCAAACCCACAATTAGTCATTACTTCTTTGACTGCCCTTGTGTCAGACGTTTCTGGTGCCAGATACAATACTGGATCAAGATTGCACTGAAAATTAATGTATCCCTAAACTTAGAAGGCAATATACCTATTTGGGTGGGAGGGACAGATTGGCACCATGCAGGTTCTGCTTACCCTGTGCATTCTTCTGGCCCGTCAGTGTATTCTGACCCTCTGGATCACTAACAAGCCCCCCTCCCTATCTCAGTTTAAACACCGGTTACTTAGACAACTTTTTGTAGAACAGCTTCACACCAAGTTGGACACAAGACGCAGTCATTCTTGAATAAATGGCGGTGCTTTATATAGACTCTCCCCCTTACACTACAACATCACATATTACAACCATTTTCACGTCATGAATTGTTTTGGGGGGCATCTCTTAGGGGAGATTGGAGTACTCTCGACTTTGAACAGGGTAGTGTAGTACAGTTCATTAGATGGGAGGAGACACTGATTGAGGGCTAACATCTCTTGCATTTAGGAATAACTGAGTACTATGTCCGCATTTTGCTTTTGATGGCGGAGTTGGAGGAGTGGAGAGAGCCCCCCTCCTTTTGATTTTCTTGCATATACGGGTTCTACCCTGATACTGTGGTATTCGTACCTGGGCTCTATATTTGGAGGGTATTGCAATTTGTTAGTTGTTTGTTAATGTTGTATAGTTGGAAAATGTAAAAATGTAAGTTGGTATTTGTTAGTTTGCATGGACTCCTACATCTTAAACCATCAACAAAAGCTGCTGCCAACCTGGAGATGTGCGCACTTTTAAAGACTTTCGAGCATTGTTATCTCTATATTTATGCAACGGTATAACTTGTGTGTGTAACATTCAGCCGGGAAGGCTATCCATAACTGTTGTTTATCCATGTGAACCCAAATAAAAAAGAATTTGAAAAAAAAAAGACACCAGTTAACTGCTGCAGGCAGCCTTTTTGCAGATACATACATAAATTTCATTTTCAAAATTTATGTATTGTGAACCCCCATTTGAATAACCCACGAGCTGTCACTGCCTCCAGGTAAGTGCTTGGCTTTTTCTCTGAGTCTGCAATAGACTAGAACACCATTGTGCTAGTTCCTGCTCATTTCCCGTGTGTCAGCCAATCCAAAGCCGCCCCCTGAACATGTGATCCGTGAACCACCAATGTCTGTTTGGAGTCCCGGTGATGATGAGAAGGTGCACAGGCTCAATAGGATAGTAGGTAAATCTTGAAAAGTAGAAAGTAGCCAGCACTACTCCAAAGTTGATTCATATAAAAATATGAAGTTTATTTGTCATCCATTAAAAAGCATACACGAAACAGAATGCATCTGACATGTTTTGGCAAAAAGTACCTTAATCATAGATGTGATGTGGTGTTACTATATCTCTCGTTCAGAGAGGGACCACCTGGGATTTTGAGGCTGGAAGATCCTATTTAGGTAGGACGAGACTGATATACTCCAGGGTGATTCTGGACATAACGTGGCTACTCTTTGGTGGTTACTAATAATAGAACACGCTATTATGCTCTTTTTCATTCACTGGTCGAGTCCTTCTCTCTTATGTGTTTGCATTCAAAGTCCCTTTAATGTATTCATTGTCTTTGTACATGCATGGCACATCTCAAAGACGGGTTGCCAGTTGTCCTTCACAAAAATACTGGAGAATATGTGGGTGACTAAGCACAATGGTATGTCAACCACACAATCCTCCATCAAAAGCACAATTGAGCAGTAATTTTACTCCTTGGCTGCCAATAGCATACAAATCAATAATTTTATCACTTTGGTTGCCAGTCGTAAACAGTAGTTATTAGTTGTGTGAATTCGGATCCTTCGGTGGCTGCTTGTGGCACTTTTAAGAGCCGATTTTCTTCTTGTGAAAGTTCAACACGCTAAGATCTGGATTTGCACAGATCTTAGTGTGTTGACCTTTCACAAGAAGAAAAGAGCCAAATGCCACAAGCTTCTGCCTTCTTCCGCATTTGGATCCTAACGATCCTATGTAATCTAAAAATCACATATGGCCCTTGGAAGCTTCTCTAATGACCCTCATACTTTCCAATGAAGCAGGAGAGAATGCAATTGGTATATACTGTCCAGGTGCTGAACTAAAAATGGTCCGGCTCCTAATCTTACATTCCTGCTTTTTCAATTAAAGATACCAAGAGAACGAAGAAAAATTGATAATATGAATAAATTAGAAAGTTGCTTAAAATTGCATGCTCTATCTGAATCATGAAAGAAACAATTCCTCCTGCATTGGCTCTGACAGGCTGCAAGAGTGACTGGGTAATGGGGCAAAGGGAAACTTCTCTGTGGACATATACAGAGGACAAGGAATAACCCTTATACTGTGGCTAACATGGGGTTTCCTGTTGAAGTGTTTGGTTTTATGCTTTTAAATGTGAGTGCAATTTTTTAAGCATGTAGAAGTGATGTTTTATAATTAAAGTGAATTACTACCTTGGATCGAAGTTGCGCTGTGGGTTACATTTTGCTGTTTTCCAGTTAATATTGGTAGAGTTAATGGAAGTGGATCTAATTTACTCTAAGCAGCACTTTGTGAATGGAACACATATATCAATCTGATTGGTCACAAGATTGGAGAAATAGACTGTGTATCTTCGGCTCTTACACACTCAACTACAATTGGTGACTATTTTTGTTTATATAGAGAATAGTTTTTCTACACTTTTCACAAGTCCTTATTTAAATGACTTTTTATTGTGAACTATAAGTGGTATTATTTGATGTTTTTCTTAATTTTCTTCTGGAAAATCTTGTTTAGTTTTCTATCAGAGGTGGATATATATTTTAAGGACAGGATATATATACTATATCGTTCAATTTTTGTTTTTGTTTTAAGCGCTTAATTACTTTTATCTTATTATTCTGTTTAATTAATTTACCTTTATTTGGGCATTTGGAATAGCTGATTTTTCCTGTGGTATCCCTACCTATACTGAAAGTTTCTATACTTAACTATTGGCTGTAGTAAAGCTGTCTAAGCACAGCCAGCAGAAGAAAGTACACTCCGAGTGGGGGTTAGGAGAGATAAGTAATACGTAATAAGATGTTAATTTTCAATTGTTCTCTCTAAGTATAGGGCTTTGGTATACAGACAGAGATAATATGAAGAAGGATGTGTGTGTATATAAAGTGATAAAATAAAGAGATCTGCTTTCCCTGGAAGCTCAACCCATTTTAATGGGTTGTGGTTTCAAAAGAACAAAACCAGCTATATATAAAAAAAACAAAGAATCAATTTATCATACATTTGATTATGTTATAAAAAGTCATTGTAAATACAGTAAGGGAAAACTATTTTACAGTAAACTGTCCCTTTAACTTTTATTCATGTACTCCCTATACTTTACCTTTACAAATTCAGTTTTCTTAGCTTTTTTTAATTCACACAGAATAACTTTAGACTCTTATAATAGGGCCCATTGAATTCTTCTTGTTATCTGGGAAACTGGAAATGTAGGACTGACTTCTTAAAAAGTCATGAAACATGCTCTTGTGTCAAAGGCAGGAGCGCCATCCAGTGGTCTGTTACAGTGTAACAGCTATTCTAATTTCAGGTTTGTTAGGTAACCTACCTTGTTTAAAGTCTGGATATTTATTTATTTTATTATTTTAATAATTAAACTAATTTCTAAATTTGCTTAGACTTTGAATGCAAAGGCAAAGATGCAGTGACAAGCCTTTAAACAAAGGGCAACATTACAAGTAGAGCAGAAAAAATATTAGCACTATTGTGCATTAACAGCACACTAAAGTTAATTAAAAAGTTATCAGTAATATTTTATCATTTGGGCAATAGACTAAGGCCCATTAACATCTGGATGCCAGATATTGCAGGTGTGTTAAAACCCACATATAAAATACTTCTATTGGAGCTTGCTGAAAAATTTGTGTCGGCTATCGCTTAAGCTCTAAACTAATGGTGTACTAAACCTCTGCTCAAGTAGAAGAGTTCTTCACTTACATTTACACACACACACATATATATTTATATATATTTACACACACACACATATATATTTATATACATTTACACACACACACATATATATTTATATATATTTACACACACACACATATATATTTATATACATTTACACACACACACATATATTTATATACATTTACACACACACACATATATATTTATATACATTTACACACACACACATATATATTTATATATATTTACACACACACACATATATATTTATATACATTTACACACACACACATATATATTTATATACATTTTCACACACACACATATATATTTATATACATTTACACACACACACATATATATTTATATATATTTACACACACACACACACATATATATTTATATACATTTACACACACACACATATATATTTATATACATTTACACACACACATATATATTTATATACATTTACACACACACACATATATATTTATATATATTTACACACACACACATATATATTTATATACATTTACACACACACACATATATATTTATATATATTTACACACTCACATATATATTTATATACATTTACACACACACACATATATATTTATATATATTTACACACACACACATATATATTTATATACATTTACACACACACACATATATTTATATACATTTACACACACACACACATATATATTTATATACATTTACACACACACACACATATATATTTATATATATTTACACACACACACATATATATTTATATACATTTACACACACACACATATATATTTATATACATTTTCACACACACACACATATATATTTATATACATTTACACACACACACATATATATTTATATATATTTACACACACACACATATATTTATATACATTTACACACACACACATATATATTTATATACATTTACACACACACATATATATTTATATACATTTACACACACACACATATATATTTATATATATTTACACACACACACATATATATTTATATACATTTACACACACACACATATATATTTATATATATTTACACACTCACATATATATTTATATACATTTACACACACACACATATATATTTATATACATTTACACACACACACATATATATTTATATACATTTGCACACACACACATATATATTTATATACATTTACACACACACACATATATATTTATATACATTTACACACACACACATATATATTTATATACATTTACACACACACACATATATATTTATATATATTTACACACACACACATATATATTTATATACATTTACACACACACATATATATTTATATACATTTACACACACACACATATATATTTATATACATTTACACACACACACATATATATTTATATACATTTACACACACACACACACACACATATATATTTATATACATTTACACACACACACACATATATATTTATATACATTTACACACACACACATATATATTTATATACATTTACACACACACACATATATATTTATATACATTTACACACACACATATATATTTATATACATTTACACACACACACATATATATTTATATATATTTACACACACACACATATATATTTATATACATTTACACACACACACATATATATTTATATATATTTACACACTCACATATATATTTATATACATTTACACACACACACATATATATTTATATACATTTACACACACACACATATATATTTATATACATTTGCACACACACACATATATATTTATATACATTTACACACACACACATATATATTTATATACATTTACACACACACACATATATATTTATATACATTTACACACACACACATATATATTTATATACATTTACACACACACACATATATATTTATATATATTTACACACACACACATATATATTTATATACATTTACACACACACATATATATTTATATACATTTACACACACACACATATATATTTATATACATTTACACACACACACATATATATTTATATACATTTACACACACACACACACATATATATTTATATACATTTACACACACACACACATATATATTTATATACATTTACACACATATATATTTATATACATTTACACACACACACATATATATTTATATACATTTACACACACACACATATATATATTTATATATATTTACATATATACACACACACACATATATTTATATATATTTACATACACACACACACATATATATTTATATATATTTATATATACACACACACACATATATATTTATATATATTTACATATACACACACACACATATATATATTTATATATATTTACATATATACACACACACACATATATTTATATATATTTACATACACACACACACACATATATATTTATATATATTTATATATACACACACACACATATATATTTATATATATTTACATATACACACACACACATATATATATTTATATATATTTACATATATACACACACACACATATATTTATATATATTTACATACACACACACACATATATATTTAAATATATTTATATACACACACACACACATATATATTTATATATATTTACATATACACACACACACACATATATATTTATATACATATACACACACACATATATATTTATATATATTTACATATACACACACACATATATATTTATATATATTTATATATACACACACACACATATATATTTATATATATTTACATATACACACACACACATATATATTTATATATATTTACATACACACACACACATATATATTTATATATATTTATATATACACACACACACATATATATTTATATATATTTACATATACACACACACACATATATATTTATATACATATACACACACACACATATATATTTATATATATTTACATATACAAATGTGAGCGCTTCTAAGTCATGCACCTTGTCATATTCTATATCTCTTTAATTCAGTGTTAAAACCTTTTTTTTGTTAATAAACGTTATTTGAGATGTAATAAGTGTACATATAATTTAATACTTTATTTCCATGTAATTTACATGTTTTGTTATGCAAATTATCAAGTATATTTCGCATTACTTCAAATCTCAAAAAGTGCAATTTTTTTAGCAGCATTTTGTGTTGCTCTTAAAGAGACATTGTACACTAGATTTTATTTTGCATAAATGTTTTGTAGATTATATATTTATATAGCACATCTCGGGGTGTTTTTGTAAAAATGTATAGATTTGCTTATTTTTAAATAATATTTTGCTGATTTTCAGACTTCTAACCAAGCCCAAAAGTTTTAGATGCATACTGATGTATACAGACTTCAGATTGCTTCTGTTTTTGTAATGGGTCTTTTCATATGCAGGGGAGGGGGGGGGGTCTGCTCTCAACCCCTTTTCAGTGGGTGTCCCAGACTAATTTCATCAACAGTTCTAAATTGGGATCTTTTAAGTAAGTTTTTAAAGGGTTTGATACTGGATTTTTATATCAGTATCTGTGCATACTATTCTTTATAGTAGTGTCTATTATATGCAGTTGAATAGTAATTATATACACGCTGCTCTGTATATTGAGGATAGATGGATAGATGAATAAGATGGATAAGAAAGAGAAATAGAAAGAAAGCTAGATAGATTGACAGATAGATTGATTGACAGATCAATTGATTGATTGACAGATTGATTGGCAGATAGATATATAGATCTGCAACCTGCACTAACTCAGTAGTAAACAATAGTAATACTATACATGCTGCTTTGTATAATGATTTTGAGGATAGATGGATAGATAGATTAATTGATAGATAGATAGATAGATAGATAGATGCTGCACTATTCTAAACCCTGTGCCATTGATTGTACTCCACATAATCTAGTGCAAAATAGGCCCCAGTAATGCATTGCTGCTCTGGAGCTAACTCTAATTATGTGTTTAATCCCCTTTGCAGATGATATATGCAAGCAATAGTGGAATAATAACATTCACCAACACATTAGAGTATTTGGGTCATAGTGAAACATTTTCATATCCAAGCCAAAAAAACTAAGTGATTCATGCTTACCTGATAAATTAATTTATTTCATGGTGGTGAGTCAATGATCCTTTACTCCTGGGAATTACTCTTCTCTACCACTAGGAGGAGGCAAAGATTCCCAAACCCCAAGAGCCCTATAAAGCCCCTCCCACATATCTCAGTCTAACATATAGCCAAATATAGTGAGATAAAAGAGCTTGTCAGGTCTATATTTGCATTTATATTGAAAACTTTTGTATAGTGTGTAAACTGCAGAGCCTTTAGATTTTATTATCCTGTTATTCTAAAAGTTAGCTGTCAGATATTTTATTCTCCTGAATGTCTCCTGTGAATCACCAGATCTGCAATTAGATTTGTTTTCACTTATAGAAGCAACTTTTTTTTTGTTTTCTTTGCAATTGCTGACATTAGACTCTGTTAGGATGTTTTCTTAGACACCCTAGCAACGTATGTATCCATGTCTTACCCACCTAGCATTACATAGATATATATTATTTAATATGGTTTTTGCATCACTCTTGAGCTAATATATTTTAAGACTTGTCCTATAAGCATCCAACTTTCCTATTATACAGGATATTCTCCAAAGTTGCTCCTCGCTTATCCAAAATAGTTTCTATAGGACCTCCATATAAGTTGGCAACAATTTTCCTTTTTGTTTTTTTCATGCGTCAGTATCTCAGGTGGCAATAGATGGTTTATCTCCCAGAGTCATATTGCATCTCCTTAAAGTGATAGTAATCGCTCCCCTTTTTAAAATCAGATCTGGAATGTTAGTGAAATTTTAGATGGAATTTAATTTTTCAGTTGTAATGAAGATACACTATAAGTTACTTTTTAAAATAGATATGAAATTCAAATTCCTCACGCTTCCCTGCCCACTTCAAAAGCACATTGTTGTCCAATCAGCGCTCTCCCCATATGACACTTATGTTGTAGCTAGAGCACTTATTGGACAACAATTCAAACACACCTAGATTACAAGTTTTGCGCTACAGAGGGTGCAAAACGAACGCAACAAAAGTTGCGTTATTTCACGCTCCATAGTGCTGCCATTACAAGTTTCTGAAAAGCCTCCTTGTGTGTGCGATATGGTGGCGATAAACTCCATACCACACAAAATCCAAGGGCTGCTTTGACGTGCTCGTGCATGCTTTCCCCCATAGACATCAATGGGGAGAGAGTGTTAGAAAAAAACTAACACTTGAAGTGTGGAATGGCGATTGCCGTAACGCAACCCCATTGATGTCTAAGGGAAAAAAAGTTACATTTAATCCTAACTCCCTAACATAAACCCCAAGTCTAAACCCCACTAATCTGCCGCCCTCGACATCACCGACACCAAAATAAAGTTATTGATCCCTAACCTGCCGCTCCCGACATCGCAGCCACTAATAAAAGTTATTAACCCCTATTCCGCTGCTCCCCGACATCAACAGAACTAATAAAAGTTATTAACCCCTAAACCTTTGGCCTCCCACATCACCGCCACTAAATAAACATATTAACCCCTAGACTGCCAGCCCCCCACATCGCAAAAAATAAATTAAACTATTAACCCTTAAACCGAACAACCGCCTAACTTTATATTAAAATTACAATATCCCTATCTTAAAATAAATAAAAACTTACCTGTGAAATTAAAAAAAACTAAGTTTAAACTATAACTTAACCTAACATAACTATTATACTAAACTATTATACTAAAATTAAAATAACTACCAATTAAAAAAACTAAATTACACATTAAAAAAAACTAACACTACTAAAAAAATGTAATTCTAAAATTACAAAAAATAAAAAATACTAAATTATGAAAAATAACAAACACTAAATTATGAAAAATAACAAACGAAATTATCAAAAATAAAAACAATTACAACTAATTTAATAGCCCTATAAAAATAAAAAAAGCTCTCCAAAATAAAAAAAAACCCTAGTCTACAATAAACTACCAATAGCCCTTAAAAGGGCCTTTTGTAGGGCATTGCCCTAAAGAAATCAGCTCTTTTACCTGGAAAATAATGCAAAGACCCCCCAACAGTAAAACCCACCACCCAACCAACCCCCCAAAATAAAAAACCTAACTCTAACAAAAACCTTAGCTACCCATTGCAGAGAAAAGGGCATTTATATGGGCATTGCCCTTAAAAGGTCATTCAGATCTTTTACATTGCCCTGAAAAGGGCATTCAGCTATTTTATCTAAAGTCCAAACCCTAATCTAAAAAAAAAACACCCAAAAAGATTTTAAAAATCCCCCTAACACTAACCCCCGAAGATCCACTCATGTTTCTGAAGCCCGGACATCCATCTTCATTCAGGCAGCGAGAAGTCTTTATCCAGGTGGCGAGAAGTCTTCATTCAGGCAACGTCTTCTATCTTCATCCCGGTGGCGCAGAGCCTGATCCATCCTTGAAGACATCTGGCGCGGAGCGTCCTCTTCATACGGTCACCGCCATACAATGAATCTTCAATGCAAGGGAGCCTTTTCAAAATGGCGTCCATTGCATTTCTATTGACTGATTTGATTCTTCAAATTCAAATCAGCCAATAGGATAACAGCTACTGAAATCCTATTGGCTGTTCAAAATCAGCCAATAGGATGAGCGCTAATAAAATTCTATTGGCTATTCAAATCAGCCAATAGAATTTCACGCATAGAAATCCCACGCAAAAACTTCATTTTTTTGAGTGCGTGATTGACGTTGCGTTACAGGTTACAATACTTGCGGTATAGCTATACCGACACGACTCGTAATGGCTGCGTTCCTGCTTTTACGCTGAAATTGCCATTTTTTTCAGCTTTAAAAACCTAACGCAAAACTCGTAATCTAGCCGACAGCTCACAGAAATATTTACTTCAAAGTGGGCAAGGGAGAGTGAGGAATTTGAATTTCATATCTATATTAAAAAGTAAGTTATAGCTCATCTTCATTACATCTGATGAATTAAACGCCATCTAAAATATCACTAACATTCCTGATCTGTTTTTAAAAAGGGGCGAGTTTACCATCACTTTAAGTGAGCTCTCTTCTCAGCTTATACATATCATACTTTGCAAGTGCAAAAGCCTCCTGCTTGCAGCGTATTCACCTACTCAATTATTTTATGCATATAATATGAGAATCTCCTAGCATTCAAATATAAAGATAGAGAACTATCATAAATGTGCTATATACTATAAAGTATAGTTGACTCTTTTTTATCTACTGCTTCCTATTAAGTCTCATACATTTAAGACATAATTCATGCAAGCTTTTTTTTTTCTTTTGATTGTCATTTTCTCAGGCCCAAGAGGGACCAATAGCATTGCTAGTCTACCTCCATTGACTTTTGATGCTATTCATAGGTCCAAGAGTGGCTTTTTGTTTGATAGGCGGGCTACACATATAATTTAAAAAGGAGGCATTAGTAACACTCAGCTAACTTTTCATTTTCACTTCAATAATGTTGTATGTGTTTTGTTATGTGAATTATTTTTGCATTTGTCTATTTTATGTCATGGCAGATTTTACTGGTAATCTTTCTAAATACCTAAATAAAAAAATATGGGATTTAAAAAAAAAAAAAAGGAAAAAGAGCCATAAAAAAGGGGTAGGGAAAAAAGATGTGATCAAAAGGGAAATTAATCCTAGAAAAAATGAATTGATCAGGTAAGCAATAGCATAAATTATGTTTTCTTTCAAACAGGTGGTGAGAATTCATGATCCATTACTCCTGGGAACTAATACCCAAGCAACAGAGTCCACGAGTAATAACTTGCACTAAATAAATCAAACATGCAACAATTCAAACTGAGACAACTGCCTGAAGAACCTTCCTACCAAAGGCTGCCTCAGAATAAACAAATACATCAAAGTGGTAGAATTTAGTTAAAGCATGCAAAGAAGAGCAAGTAGCTGCCTTGCAAATATGGTCAACTAAAGAATAATTCTTAAAAGCCCAGTAAGTGGCAACTGACCTAGTAGAATGATCAGTAATCCGTTGTGGCCAAATAAACAGTGGAAACTATTAGTCCTTTCCTAGAACCAGAAAAGTGAATGAACATACTAGAAGTTTGTCTAAAGTCCATCAACGTAATATTTCAATGCCCTAACAACATCTAAGTAATGCAAAGATCTCTCTGAAGCATTCTTGAGATTAGGACACAAAGAACGGATAATAATCTTTTTAAGAAGAAACAACTTTAGGCAAAAGTCAAAAGTATTCCGTTAAACTGCCTTATCCTGATTAAAAGATAAATGAGTAGACAAGAAAGAGCAGACAATTCTGAAACTCTTCTAGCAAAAGAGATAGCCAAGCAAAATAACACCTTCCAAGAAAGCAGTTTAATATTCACCTTTTGCACAGGCTCAAAAGGAGGAGCTTGCAAAACCTTTAACAACAAGTTAAGATTCCATGGAGGAGAAATTAGCTTGATTACAGGTTTAATATTAACCAAAGCCTGAACAAAACCATGAATATCAGGAAGATTAGCAATCTTTCTATGAAACAAGACTGAGAAGGCAGAAATCTGTCCCTTTAGAGAACTGGCAGATAGGCCCTTATCCAGACCATCCGGTAAGAACTGTAGAATCCTTGGAATTCTGAAAGAATATCAGGAAAAAACATGATCCACACACCAAGAAATAATGGCCTTTCAGACCTTATTAATAATAAGTTATTATAAATCTTCCTAGTTACAGGCTTACAAGCCTGAATTAAGGTCTCAATCACAGAATCAGAGAAACCTCTATGTCTTTGAAATAACCATTCATTTTCCATGCCATCAGTGAGATCCGGATGGAAAACGGACCTTGAAACAGAAGGTCTGACCGCAGAGGGAGAAACCAATGAGGGCAGTTGGACATCTGAACTAGATCTGCATACCAAATCCTGCAAGGCCAAGCTGGGGGCAATTACTAATGATTTCTCTTGATTTCTCTTGGAGATTACTCTGGGTAGAAGTACCAGAGGAGGAAACAGATAAGCAAGCTGAAAAGACCAAGGAGGTAGTAGACCATTCACCAACCCTGCTTGAGGGTACTGAGACATCTCAAAGTACCTGGGAAGTTTGTTGTTCAAATGAAAGGCCATCAGATCTATCTCAGGGAGACCCCAAAGACCCACAATCTGCTTGAACATATCCTGGTGAAGAGACCAGTTCCCTGGATGTAGCGATTGACAACTGAGAAAGTCTACTTCCCAGTTGTTTACCCCTGGAATATGAATCACAGAGACTAGACAGGGATTGTTGTCTGCCCATAAGAGAATTAAAGACACCTTTATCATTGCTAGGAAACTGTGAGTTCCCTCTGATGATTGACATAAGCCACTTCTGTTACATTGTCTGTCTGAAAACGTAGATGAGATTCTTTTTTTTTCAATAGAGGCCAAGCTTGAAGAGCCCTAAAAATTGCCCAGAGTTCTAGAACATTTATTGGTAACGTTGCTTCCCAAGGATCCCAAACTCCCTGTGCTCTCAGAGACCCCTAAACTGCCACCAAACCTGAGAGACTTGCATTAGTAGTGATTACAATCCACATCAGACACGCAAAAGAAGCCTTCTAAATAATGAACTGATGATCCAGCCACCAAGTTAGAGACTGATTTGTACTGGGATTCAAAAATATCCTTTCAGACAGCTGAGTATAATCTCTGCGCCATTGATTCAGCATACAAAGCTGAAGAGTCCTCATGTTAAAATGTGCAAACTGTATTGCATCTAAATCTACAATCATGAGACTTGAGACTAAATCTACAATCATGAGAATTTTAACCTTAAATAAAAAGTGAGAGGCGCTCAACCTTGGAACGAACAATAGAATAATAACTTGTTCTATGGCTAGTTAGCACCCAAGAAGCAGCCTCCTTTTGCTCAACATGTGCCTTTCACAGAGAAGAACTTTCCTGTAGCATATCAGTCTAAACCTGACTTAACAGTACAGTCCACCCCCAAAATACCAAAATACCAGGCAATCCCTATCTGAATGAGAGAAACAGCAAAACCCCAGATGTACGTTTCGGCCAAGTGTGGGCCTCGTCAGTGAGGTGCAGCCATATCCCTCTAGGCACACTGAGCAACGGGTCCACGTCTGTATTCCCGCATCACACTTAGGGAGACTTCCCTAAGAGTCACAACTTGCATAAATAAAAAGAGAGAGGCACTCAACCTGGGAACGAACAATAGCATAATAGCGTGCTCTATTTATAGTTACCACCCAAAAAGCAGCCTCCTTTTTCTCAACATGTGCCTTCTACAGAGAAGAACTTTCCTGTAGCATATCAGTCTAAATCTGACTTAACAGTACAGTCCACCCCCAAAATACCAGGCAATCCCTATCTGAATGAGAGAAACGGCAAAACCCCAGATGTACGTTTCGGCCAAGTGTGGGCCTCGTCAGTGAGGTACAGCCATATCCCTCTAAGCACACTGAGCAACGGGTCCACGTCTGGATTCCCACATTAGGAAAACGTCCCTAAGAGTCATAATTTGCTTAAATAAAAAGAGAGAGGAGCTCAACCTGGGAACAAAAATAGCATAATAGCTTGTTCTATAGCTTGTTACCACCCAAAAAACAGCCTCCTTTTGCTCAACATGTGCCTTTCACAGAGAACTTTCCTGTAGCATATCAGTCTGATCCTGACTTAACAGTACAGTCCAGCCCCGAAATATTAGGCAATCCCTCTCTGAATAAGAGAAATGGCAAAACCCCAGACGTACGTTTCGGCCTAGTGTACACCTCGTCAGTGAGGTGCAGCCATATCCCTCTAGGCACACTGAGCAACGGGTCCACGTCTGGATTCCCGCATCACGCTTTGGGATACTTCCCTAAGAGTCATAATTTGCATAAATACAAAGAGAGAGGCGCTCAACCTGGGAACGAACAATAGCATAATAGCTTGTTCTATGGCTAGTTACCACCCGAGAAGCAGTCTCCTTTTGCTCAACATGTGCCTTTCACAGAGAAGAACGTTCCTGTAGAATATCAGCCTGATCCTGACTTAACAGTACAGTCCAGTCCCGAAATACCAGGCAATCGCTCTCTGAATGAGAGAAACAGCAAAACCCCAGACGTACGTTTCAGCCTAGTGTGGGCCTCATCAGTGAGGTGCAGCCATATCCCTCTAGGCACACTGAGCAACGGGTCCACGTCTAGATTCCCGCATCATGCGTAAGGAGACATCCCTAAGAGTCATAATTTGCATAAATAAAAAAAGAGAGGTTCTCAGCCTGGGAACGAACAATAGTATAATAGCTTGTTCTATGGCTAGTTACCACCCAATAAGCAGTCAGACGTGAACCCGTTGCTCAGTGTGCCTAGAAGGATATGGCTGCACCTCACTGACGAGGCCCACAATAGGCCCAAATGTACATCTGGGGTTTTGCCGTTTCTCTCATTCAGAGAAGGATTGCCTGGTATTTTGGGGATGGACTGCACTGTTAAGTCAGGATTAGACTGATATGCTACAGGAAAGTTCTTCTCTGTGAAAGGCACATGTTGACCAAAAAGAGGCTGCTTCTTGGGTGGTAACTAACCATAGAACAAGCTATTATGCTGTTGTTCGTTCCCAGGTTGAACGCTTCTCTGTTTTTATTTATATCAATTTTAACCTTCTCTACTCTGTTAGAGAAAGACTCATGAAAACTGATTCTATTTGAAATCCCACAAAAGATACCGTTGTTTGAGGAATCAAAGATTTTTTGGTAAAATTGATCCTCCAACTATGTTCGGCTAGTGTGAGATTCTGTTAAAGGAAAAGACAGAGCTTGAACCAAGATGTTGTCCAGGTATGGAAACACTGCACTACCCTGAGTTCTGATCACAGACAAAAGGGCACCCAGAACCTTTGTGAATACTGTATTCTTGGAGCTGTAGCCAGACCAAATGGTATAACAACAAACTGAAAATACCTGTCCAGAAAGGCAAACCTCAGAAACTTGAAATGCTCTTTATGAATTATAACATAAAGGTAAGCATAGGGGTATGGGAATATTTGCCTCCTCCTAGTGGTAGAGAACAGTAATTTCCAGGAGTAATGAATTGTGGACTCTCACCACCTGTATGAAAGAAATATCTCTAGTTTTGTTTCTAGTACTTGAGATATCTCAGCGGGCAGGGTTTTAAGATTTCTTCTACAGAGGTTGGACAGGGAGGATGGCTTAAATTGTGAAATGCTGGTTTATCATTATTTAGTGGTACCTAACAAAAGAGACAAACTGCAATTGATGTATTATTTTTAACTAAGATCTAATTTTTCCTTAAAGCATTTTATGACATTGCACAAGTAGAATGTGTTGTCTGTCTTCAAATCGAATGCAGATCAATGTGTGAAATCCTGGGGAGACCATTATTAAATGTTTTGCAGTTTGATGCCCTTGCTTATTATGAGGTAACTGAATGGATATAGCTGCATGGTGAGATGTAAAATTAGACAATAATCAGCTTTCAAAATGCCAGTTACTTCAGAGAACTCTGGTGTCAGGGTCTGACAAACATTTTTCTCTTGTTGTTTTGTTCACTATGCCTGTAGCTAACACCATAGATCATACCTACCATGATGTTTACAAATAGTTGTTTGCACAAGTGCATTGTTGTCCCTATATAATGTGCATAGCTTATGTATGTTGCTTTATTAATACTTACTCTTTATTAGGCTGAATCAATAAAGATGTAACACTCAGTTGTTATGCTGTAGCAGCTACTTGGTGTTCCCAGTTTTTTCTTTTTATGTTTCCAATGTTGGCCTTCTACTTGAACTTAAACCTTTGCTGCACATGCAGACTAATAGCTCTGACTATGAGACGCCAAATTAGGCGCCTTGCTTATGGCCTTTAGACTAGTATTGACCTCTTGGTACAACTGAGCCAAACTATGAAGACTGCAAGTAATGTTTCGAGTCATGCTGAATTATCCCAGAAAATAACTCTTTTGGCCAAGCTCGAGCATCATGGGATATCTCAGCTGCAAACAGCACAAACCAATCAGATATATACAGCTGCCATATTATCTGCACCCACTGCTGGTTTTGGAGATTTTGCTGAGAATTTAGATGCCCAAAACTACAGCTCAACCGCATATTAGTTTTCATGAGATTTTTTCTGATGAATGCTTATTATACATAGAATGAATTTAATCTTGCAAGCTGATGCACTTCCAGAACATATTGTACTCACTACATCAATGATGGCCAATTTCCTAACACATGGGGGCCACAGGTTACTATTTTTGAAGCCTTAAAGGACAATTATAAATGTCTGACTATTAAACACCCAAATAATTATATATTTCCTATAAATGTCTAGAGGCACAAGCAATAAAGGTAAAAGTTTGCAGGGTAGCCTCAATTTGAGGTTCAACCCTCCAGATTATAGATTGTTAGTTCTGCTACAAAAACTATTGCACACATTGACCAAGATTACAAGATGTGGGGTATAGTCGTAGCATACACACCGCGCAAAATGGGTCCGCACCGCTATTTCCATACCGTCTGCAATACAAGTCACCATAAAACTTCTGTCGGGCGGTATGGTGCGGTAAGCAGCATACCGCACAAAATCCAAGTTCTGACTTGGCGTGCTCGTACATGTATTCCCCATAGAGATGAATGAAGAAATAATTTAGGAAAAAAACTAACACCTGAGATTGCGAAATCGCTACCGTATTTTCTCATTCCTCATTGAAGTCTATGGAGAAAAGAAAGTTTTACTAATACCTAACACCTTAACATAAACCCCTAGTCTAATAACTCCTAACCGCCGTCCCCACACATCGTCAACTCTAAATAAAGCTATTAACCTCTGAACCACTGTCCCCCACATCGCCAACACTAAATAAACCTATTAACCCCTAAACCGCCATCCCCTCACATCGCTACTACTAAAATAAACCTATTAACCCCTAAACCGCCATCCCCTCACATCGCTACTACTAAAATAAACCTATTAACTCCTAAACCGTCCCCCGACCCCCACATTTCAACTACCTAAATTAAACTATTAACCCCTAAACCTAACACCCCTAACTTTAAACTAAAGTTACAATATACTAACTACTTTAAAACAAATAAAAACTTATCTGTAAAAAAAAATATAACCTCAGCTTACACTACAAAAAAAAAACATGTGTGTAATGTTAGATTTTTAATATTTTCTTTAATGTTAGTTATTTCTGTAGTTTAAGCTTAGGTTTTATTTTTTTCCCAGGTACATTTTTATTTATTTTAAGATAGTGGGGGTTTAGGGGTTAAAAGCTTTATTTATCAGTTGCGAACCTGAGGGTGTCAGTTTAGGGGTTTATAGTGTAGTTTAGGGTGTTAGTGTACTTTGTAACATATTTTTTATGGGTTTTATGAAACTTTTTTGTTTTGTAAAATCCATAACTACAGGTCTTTGAATGCGGAATGGATCATTGCAGTATAGGTCATAACAATCGCAGTACAGCTATACCGTGCAATTTGTAATACCGAGTAGCTGATCATTCCGCACTCAAACGCCATTTTTTTTGTGGTAAAGCCTTTCTGCACAACTTGTAATCTTGGTCAGTGTTAGTCCTGCTTTTTCCCAGGGGCCACAAAAATGAGTGCATGAGGCCTTTAGCCCTCCAGTTGGCCACCCGTGCACTACATAGTAGATTGCTTTCCTTGAAGAAGAACTAATGTCACAGGTGCATCACTTGATGTAAACCAACTGCCCACTCCTTCAGCCCATGTCACATTGTCACTCCATGAGTACCTTGTATGAGAATCCATACTTATTGGGAGCCGAAGTGCAGAACACTGTTATATTCCACACAGCCATTGGCTGCACACTCTAGTGACCTATTTATAACTGTCCCTAATTGGCCACAGCAGAGAAGGTAACTTAACTTAAGCGACAATTACTTGCATTACCCAGTCTCACGTAAAATCTTTTTATCCTTCACCTGTCTGCTGATGGTGTAAAAAAGTCTGAGGCTGATCTTTTTCTGATTATTTTGTCAAATAAGAGAAGGCCCTATTTGATTATTTGTTTGTGTGTGTTTTTTTGTAACACACTGCTATTGAGATATTTAAAAGTCATAAAGTCAAGTCTCATATACAATAATAAGGTAATATAAGGTAATTATTTTTCTAAAAGGGACATTATAGTATGATTATATGCTCTAATTTTTTTATTAATTAATGTATTAATTTTTGCACTACGTGTCCCTTAAATTAGACATAAAGCCGCAATTAGAAAATGCTATGTGTTAGGATATGTCCTTATTGCACTATTATACCTGTGTTAAAGGGACAGTAAAGTCAAAATTAAACTTCCATGATACAGATAGATCAATTGTCTCACTCTATAATTTTTTAAGGTAGATCATTTTTAAAGTTTGATTATTTCTTAATCTTTTTTATATTTTTATATAAGGTTATGTATTTATGATATATTAGGATGCTCTTTCATGAATTAATAAAAATTGTAATAATGATGGTGATAGACATATCAGATTTTTTCAGAATATACAGTATTATATATATAGTATGTTAACTTATTTTTTAGAAGTATCATATATACAGAACAAATATCTTATTATTTGATTTAATAACATAAATCAACAATAACATTATCTCTCTTTGTATATATATATATTGGACAACCCCTCATGGAAAACTCTTATATTTATATTTTCACATAAAACATGATTTATTCTTACCTGATAAATTAAATAATTTCATGGTGGTGAGAGTCCACAATCACTTACTTATGGGAATTACCCTTCTCTACCACTAGGAGGAGGCAACGTGTCCAAAACCCCAAGAGCTCTAAAAAAAATCTCCCACCTCACACATACCTTAGTCTAACGCATAGACAAGCAAGTGAGGTAAGAAAAGGGAATAATAGCCATAAAATGAACAGGTAAAAAAGATGTGCTGAATAAAAAGTAAAAAAAATAAAAAAAAAGAAATACACACGGGTGGGGTCTTGTGGACTCTTTCCACCATGAAATAAATGAATTTATCAGGTAAGCATAACTTATGTTTTCTTTCATACAGGTGGTGATGGGAACTAATACCCAATCTGTGGAATCCATGAGAAATAACAGGGAGGGATTTAAAAAAACATTTTTTCACTGAGATATTAAATCCACAACCTCAAATAAAAATATTTTTCCTTAATTATATATCTATCTATTTATCTATCTATCTATCTATCTATCTATATATATATATATATATATATATATATATATATATATATATATATATATATATATATATATATAAATATATACACCTAAAAAAATCAAACAGGCAAAAAGTCAAAATGAGACAACTGCCTGAAGAAACTTTCTACCAAAGGCTTCTTCAGAAGAAGGATATTATGTTCATAACACAATATAACAACGATTTCTACAAAATACAACAAATATTAAATAAACATTGGCACGTGATCCAAAGGGATCCTGTACTCAAAAACATTGTAAATGATAAACCCAGAATAGTATATAGAAGAGCACTAACTTTGAGAAACAAACTAGCTCCCAGTAAAAGAGTTAAACATGTTAATTACACTGCCAAAGAACATAAAACAACTAATAAGGGTATATTTGGTCTACAAGGGGTTTACAGATGTGGAAAAACTGGGTGTAATTCATGCAAATTTATCAAATCTGGTATAAAAACATTTAAATCAACAGTTACTGGTGAAACGTTCCCCATTCCAGGCTTTTACAATTGTGAATCTAATTTTGTGATTTATCTAATAGAATGTTTATGCGGCCTACAATACGTAGGTCGCTCCTCTACAAAAATTAGAACTAGATGGGGTGAACACCATCGTAACTGCAAAAACTGTAAAAAATCAAAGATTAAACATAGTATTCCCAACCATTGTTTATACAAACACAACGGTAACCCCTACACATTTAAATATCATCCCAATGATTTCATTCCAAAATCGTCTGATTACAATAGGATAAACAAAGTAAGACAATGTGAAACATACTGGATTTTTAAGTTGAAGACTCTTTTTCCCTCTGGTCTTAATGCCAACTTACAGTGGGGAAAAAAAAGTATTTAGTCAGCCACCAATTGTGCAAGTTCTCCCACTTAAGAAGATAAGAGAGGCCTGTAATTTTCATCATAGGCATACCTCAACTACGAGAGACAAAATGTGGAAACAAATCCAGACAATCACATTGTCTGATTTGGAAAGAATTTATTTGCAAAGTATGGTGGAAAATAAGTATTTGGTCACCTACAAACAAGCAAGATTTCTGGCTCTCACAGACCTGTATCTTCTTCTTTAAGAGGCTCCTCTGTCCTCCACTCATTACCTGTATTAATGGCACCTGTTTGAACTTGTTATCAGTAGAAAAGACACCTGTCCACAACCTCAAACAGTCACACTCCAAACTCCACTATGGTGAAGAATAAAGAGCTGTCGAAGGACACCAGAAACAAAATTGTAGACCTGCACCAGGCTGAGAAGACTGAATCTGCAATTGGCAAGCAGCTTGATGTGAAGAAATCAACTGTGGGAGCAATAATTAGAAAATGGAAGCCATACAAGACCGCTGATAACCTCCCTTGATCTGGGGCTCCATGCAAGATCTCACCCCGTGGGGTCAAAATGATCACAAGAACAGTGAGCAAACATCCCAGAACCACACGGGGGGACCTAGTGAATGACCTGCAGAGAGCTGGGACCAACGTAACAAAGGCTACCATCAGTAACACACTACGCCGCCAGGGACTCAGATCCTGCAGTGCCAGATGTGTCCCCCTGCTTAAACCAGTACATGTCCGGGCCCGTCTGAAGTATGCTAGAGAGCATTTGGATGATCCAGAAGCAGATTGGGAGAATGTCATATGGTCAGATGGAACCAAAGTAGAACTGTTTGGTAGAAACACAACTTGTCGTGTTTGGAGGAGAGAATATGCTGAGTTGTAATTAAAGAACACCATACCTACTGTGAAGCATGGGGGTGGCAACATCATGCTTTGGGGCTGTTTCTCTGCAAAGAGAACAGGATGACTGATCCGTGTACATGAAAGAATGAATGGGGCCATGTATAGTGATTAAACATAGTATTCCCAACCATTGTTTATACAAACACAACGGTAACCCCTACACATTTAAATATCATCCCAATGATTTCATTCCAAAATCGTCTGATTACAATAGGATAAACAAAGTAAGACAACGTGAAACATACTGGATTTTTAAGTTGAAGACTCTTTTTCCCTCTGGTCTTAATGCCAACTTACAGTGGGGAAAAAAAGTATTTAGTCAGCCACCAATTGTGCAAGTTCTCCCACTTAAGAAGATAAGAGAGGTCTGTAATTTTCATCATAGGCATACCTCAACTACGAGAGACAAAATGTGGAAACAAATCCAGACAATATCATTTATGATATATCATAAACTCCCAGATTCTGACATACCATATGATCTCTTACTGCACTGTTACACCACTCTACTACCTTATTCTATTATATACCATTATAAACCACATACATTTTTAAAGGTACCTTGTTAACACACAGCTAGCTCGCACTGATCACACATGTATCTTTTATCTATGCGTGATTCAGAGCCTAAGGTGATTTTGACATTGGCGTTTATGTCAACATATCATTTGGACCTAAAACTGTTCCTTAGAATTGATTACCATATAACACTATATAGTGCATATTATTTTAAAGGTATATTGTCAAATTATATTTGAGGTTATATAATGTATATCTTTAAAGGCATATTGTCAAACCATTTCCAGCTTATAGATCCTTAATCATAGACTCATATATGCTGAATTATATTGTCAAACTATTTCTAGCTCATTTATGCTGAATAGACTTCACCCAAAATGTAGTTTTGTATCAATATTGATTTCCCTTTGGTTTATTTTTTAGACACATAACATTTACAGTCCAGTCAAGACATACGGGACCAGCACACAGCACTAACAGAATACCTCATATTCACTTCATGCATCCAGTTACTATGTTCACATAGATTTACTTACAGATGCCACATCACACATTATATAACCTTTCTCTCTAACACATACACGTTATACTTTCATCATTATTTTCAAATAGGATTTTAGCTTTTTTAGAATAGCTATATACACGCGCAACATTATGCTAATATCAATTACATACACACTAACATGTTTTGGAGATGCAGTGCTTCTTTGTGTATATATATACAATTTTTATAAATAGGGTTTATTCATTGAAACACAGTTTGCTCGCTTGTCTTATAACGTAATGCTAAACATGGATTGATATATGTATACAGAATGGGATTATTAATCACAAACTTTCCTTCAGATATTGTGATAGGAATGGTTACTTATGTGGATTAACCACTAGGAATGTTTCACCAAAGTGTGCATCCGATCTCTGTTATATCCTTGAAAACAATTTTAGAAGGTATACACCACCTTTAGGTACTTATAACCAATGAATAACACCTGAGGTTCTGCTGACACAAGAATTAGTTTGCTTTAACATAGTAACCGTATGACCGCTACTATTGGTTCTTTTGAAACGTAACAACTTCCACTTTTTATTGCTACAAGTGTATTTAATGCTGTTAATTGAGATTCTTTGTACCCGTTTTTATTGCCTGAAGAAACGACCTGTATGTTTGGCCGAGAAACGCATTGCTGTAAAGATTAAAGCGTTGTTTTTAACTTTTATAACATCGGAAGTTGTCTCGCATTTGTTTTTATTTTTGGATACAGAGGGATATAGTACTTCTATCCGAAGCATATCCAACATTGGATTTTCAGCCGGTAGTACTGCTGGGGACATCTGGAACAGTGTACTAGCCACTGTTGAGTAATAGCCTGCTTGCTGGCACTGGTCACAGGATGGTGCAACTTAATCTGGTAAGCCTCTACCATTTATGCTTACAGACCCATTGGGGATATACACACTATGAGGCGCCCACTTCTTTTTGTATCATTGCTTCAGAAGAAGTAAAAACCTCAAAATGTAGAAATGAGAAAAATAAACAAAGAAGACCAAATAGCTGCCTAGCAATTTAGATCAACTTTAGATCAACCTTATTCTTGAAAGACCAAGAAGTAAAAATGAGCAGATTCCGCTGCAGTGGAGGCAGATTCAATAGACACTCGTCCATTAACAAACAAGCAGCAAACAGCCAAACCAGTACTGAAACATATCATCAGAGGTTATGGAAATAGGAGTATATGTAGATCCATAAAGGGAGGCAAAAGACAAGTCCCTGCAACTGATTATAGAGGTTTTATGAAAAAATTCCCATGAGGTGAAACAGAGACTCATAAACCATGCACTGACAAGCCCTGTACTCTTAGGGGAAACCAGGCCTCAATATAGACTGAAAACCCCTTTCTCTGAAGAATCAAATGCACATCTTCTTTATTCAACCAGCTCCAGGCAAAAGTAAAGACTGAGGTACGTTTGAGGGTTTTTTATAGAGCTCTTGGGGTTTCAGACTCTTTGCCTCCTTCTAGTGGCAGAGAAAGGTAATTGCCATGAGTAATGGATTGTAGACTCTCACCACATGTATGAAAGAAATATATTTCTTTAAATAATCCTCATCACTTTTTTGGACATCAGGAACAAGATTACATATGCGGCGTTGCCTGCAAAAGCCGTTTTTTAACGCGGTTCTGGTATCACATATACGCCGGCGCATATATTTCATTCGTTGTCCGCAATTTTTTTTTTTTAAATACATTTTTTATTGTGGTTATAAATAAGTAATATCACAAGTTTGAAAGCAAATAAAATACACAGCACAATGTGCATATTAAATATCAGCATAATAGATAATAGATAATAGAAAATCAACCTCAGCTTTTTAACTTAGAAGTGTCTCCTTAAAATATTATGTAAAGACAAATAGAATGAATTCCATCAATGATAAAAAGAGGCCTCTCATGGGCGCCTTAGACAAGAATTTAAGACAGAGTGGGGAATTTCAGGGGAAGAGATAAAATAACAAAATGGGTCACTTTTGGACCCCAATTGATAACTATTAGCTTGCGGGACATATTTACTTATACCGTGAAAATACAGATGATGTATGCAGCTTATCCACCCAGGCTTAGAATATCAATATCAGTGGGAGGATGTATGATTTAAGGAGGTATCGAAGGATAATCCATTAAACAAGTGGACCAGCCGATGACATTGTAACGAATACTCATAAGACCGCCATATTATGTGCCATATGCATAGCAAACCCCTAGGTAGTGCAGTGCTATTCAATAGGTAATGGCAATGACTGTTATATATGCTCTTAGGAGAGAGAGTCAGGGTATTGACTAAATTGTTAGACAGAGACTAAAACAATCTGTTACAGGTTAATTGCCCTGGTTAGATATGATGTTAACAGAGAGGCCAGCATTGTACTATCTCTGTATGGTCACTTGGAGGAAAGGTTCAACTAGATGGCTAAAGATATTAATGTTAATAGCATCTCAAAGGGGTCCTGAATTGGTGTAAAGATATGATGTTGAATCTCCATCAGAAAAATATGAATTAAAATTACACTGTACATAGTGATATAGAAGAACGCATCATCAAGTGTAATTTCTTATAATGAATCATCCAGCCACTTACATGACAAGGTTAAGGTATTAGTAGATAGGTAACCCCCAAGAGAGAACATATTTAAAGCAGTATATTAACAAACCTTGCAAAGATTATAACCATAACTGGATAAGTGAATTTATAGTCATGGACTTATGTGCGATATAGCACGTATAGTACGGTGTCAACTCTGTAAGACTATGTCTCATTATTCTCAAACATACATTCGCTAGGGCTAGAGAATTAGGCGCCTGCACACCTCTAATAGCATGAAAGGGGGCTTAGGAATAGCTAAATATAAAGAAGTGCATATAACTAGAGCCTAAACAAAAATAACCTGGACTATCGAACAAGGCAAAGTAAAAATGGACATAAAACACTTAGGCTTATATTGTGTTAAGGATAGCATGTCCAATGGTGTCAGGATATCAGTATACTGTCATTGTGTCTCATTTCAAAGAGTAAACCCCTAGTGGCTTACATGTACACCCCTTTTTCCAATGGTACAAGTGGAGCTAATCTCTATTAATGCTTTTAAGAGTATGAGGAGTTAGTCCTAGTGTATAGAGTGAACTATGTCTCCCAGGGTAGCTCAGCATTGAATGTCCCATATGCACAGGGCCCCATGTTATATTGGATCTATTATAGTAGTAGGAGAATGAGCTATGGGGTTTGTAGGGGCTCAATCTACTAGATCAGGAGAATGCCAATGTGTGAAATATACAATTTCTATTTTATTTTTTTTAAGAGCAGTGCATAACACCCCAACTCACCAGTCAGCGATAACCCCTTCCCCTACAAAATAGTGTACAAAGGGGTAATAGTGTCATGAGGATTAGCCTATATCTGCTCATTAAGGATAATATGGGGCATTGACTGCAATAAAAGAAGAATGTCCTGGAATTGTCCAAACTATGGAGGTCTCTTGAAGCACACACATACCTCCCGACATATGTATAGAATTCTAACTTTCTTATCTGTCAGGAGTTTAGAGTTACTTGGAATCAACAACCTCCATCTATCCGTTCAGACTCCATACCTGTTTGTAATACCCAATAGTCCAGTTCATGGGGGCCCCTCGACCAAAAAAATCCTCTAGTTATGACATAAAGTTAGGAGGCTGTCGATTCAGATCTCACCCGTTTCCCATATGGAGGTGTAGCTGCTCAGTATGAACAAACCCTCTCTGCATTGTTCCAGATAACAGCAGGGCCATTAATGACCAAAGTCCCCCTGATCCAGCTGATCGCCACTTCGATGCTTCCGCCTTGTGGAGTAAAGGTAAGGCGTCGTCCCTTGGATCTCTGTGCAGATCAAATGGGCTACCATGGTCAAATATCCCAGCCAGGATTTTCACATGTAGAAGAGTAGCAAGATCGGTTTTCCTTTTTAGAGCAACATCCAGTACTGTTTCACAGGTAAATTTATGACCGGCCCTCTCCACAGCAGGCCCAGATTTAATCTTTACCTCCGACTTTGCTTCCGGCAAATTCCACTCCCATGTGGTGTCGGGTCTTGAAGTTTCTGGCCATTCTCCCGCAGTCATATGTCTCCTCATCAGGGGGTGTTGCAAAGGCAGAGATTCCTTTGGGGATGCGCTAGTTCGTTTTCCCTGCGGTTAGGGAACGGGGACCTCCAATATATCAGTTTCCATCTTGTAAGGTATAGGATCACCAGTTATGGTCAAACTTGTGTGTTCCAAATTTACCCGATTGCTGTTTTGGAAAGTCATCAGGATAGCACATAACTCTTGTTCAAGGCTCCGAAAATGTTCCTCAAGGAGCCGGGTCACTGACAACTCCCATCTACAGAGACCCTCCATTTTGAAATAAGTGATAGACGTTCTACCAGGTATCAAAGTCCCAAATTATGTTTTAGTGTTTAGGAATAATCCTGTCACAGGATTGCTTAACCCCAGAGTTTGGGGGGGGGGTAATTGTGCGGCAGCACCAGACCTATGAATCACGACTCACACAGACTTTGGGTAGTGAGATCCGCACTTTTCTTAAGCGGAGTAGTTGTAAAATGGCTGCTAGGCCTGAGGAGTTTTGTGTCTCACAGCTGTCTCAGAGAGCATAGGTAAGGACGCAGTCGGGACATCCACTCGTATCATCTGTCGGATCTCGGTGTTACAGATGAGCACTTAGAGAATAAAATAGTGTAGATTTTCTGCTAAAAGAATCATACAAAATCTATCTGGTATCAGGAGCTTCACACAGACGCGTCCTACCGCACTGAGAACAGGCTCCGCCCCCCCCTTGCCCGCAATTTTTACTCCCATAAGCTAACATAGAACTGTGTCGCAAATCGGTATCCAATATTCTGCGTAAGGACTTACGCGTCGAAAATGGTGAAATTTTACTCCATTTTCACCTCGCCACACATAGGCAGGCGCAGCAAGCCTTACGCTGAAAATGTGAGCACTGTAACTCACTGAAAAGAGTAACTAACACCTAACGCATGCACAATATTTATCTACCTCCTGAAAATAACTAACACCTATATCTATCTACCTGTCAACCGCCAACTCCCACCGCAATAACTAATAAAACTATTAACCCCAAATCCGCTATGAACCCACGTCGTAATAAGCCTAATAAATGTATTAACCCCTAATCCGCCATTAACCCACATCGCAATAAACCTAATAAATGTATTAACCCCTAATCCGCCATTAACCCACATCACAATAAACCTAATAAATGTATTAACCCCTAATCCGCCATTAACCCACATCACAATAAACCTAATTAAACTATTAACCCCTAATCCGCCATTAACCCATATAGCAATAAAGCAAATTAAACTATTAACCCCTAATCCACCATTAACCCACAACTAAATAAACCTAATAAAACTATTAACCCCTAATCCGCCATTAACCCACATCGCAATAAACCTAATAAATGTATTAACCCCTAATCTGCCATTAACCCACATCACAATACACCTAATTAAACTATTAACCCCTAATCCGCCATTAACCCACATTGCTATAAACCAAATAAATTTATTAACCCCTAATCCACCATTAACCCACATTGCAATAAAGCAAATTAAACTATTAACCCCTAATCCACCATTAACCCACAACAAAAGAAACCTAATAAAACTATTAACCCCTAATCCGCCAAACCCACACAACGCAATAATCCTAATAAATCTGTTAACCCCTAATCTGCCAAACCTCCACAACGCAAATAACTAATTAAATTACTAAGCCCCCTAACCTAACACCCCCTAAATTAACCCCAATTATCAAAATTAAAAAATTCTAAATTACAATTAAAATAAAAAAGCTAACATTACTTAAAAATAAAAAATTAAAAATTAAATTAATCTAAAATGGGGGGAACTTCCGGGTAGCGGCCATGATAGGCTGCAAATTCATCAGCTCCTGCAACTTTCTGCACCAGAATAAGTAAAATCCCTTTTTTACCACTTCATTGCATATTCTTTTGGGACCTTGGATACACAAGAAAGGGAGCCTGATCACACCATGCTATTATCTGTTGCACAGAGATAATACCCAGCGCACCGGAACGACTCAAGGGTTGCGGCCCACCATCTCACTACCCCCCGGCAGGACATTAATCTGTCTCTGTCGTTAAGAAGCAGCGAATACCGCAAATAGCTGCAAATTTCGTGGCACTAAACAAGTGCTGAATCGCAACCAGATATTATCTAATAACCCTGTGGGACACAACATTCAGTATGGATCAACTACACGAAACAATCTGCGTACTTCTAGAGGCGCACTTCCACAGATTGCATCAGCTAGTGGGCCAATGTTTCAGTTACAACAAGCCAACTACCTGTGATCCCGCCGTAGATGCTGGGGAAATGAACGGAATATCGCACTTACAGCAAGAAGCTCCTGCAGAGAACCTCTGTTATCTACCACCTTCTGAGTTGGACCGCCAGAATCTACAAATTTCTGAGGCGCACTTTAGCGGAGACATTTACAGCGAGCCTAACCCAGAAACTATTGCACTGTCAGGGCGCCTCATAGAATATTGCACTAATAAGGAGCATGATACTCTCTTTCATTCACCGAAGAAGAAGCTTTGTAATCTCCCGATACTTTTTTGGAAGTGGGGAGGTGAATCTGCAGCAAACCCTCTAACACACCGCATGGAGTTCCCGACCAATATACGGAGGCACTGTTTTATCCTGTTCTCAGGCAATTTCACTGCTAACATCACTCTGGCGTTCTGGCATAGGATGACTGACACAAACCCCGTAAAAGGCTAAATGCTGGGACGGTCTTCCTTCAAATTTTACTTTTTGTTGGGGGCCTTTTCACCTTGCTGTTTGGATCTTATGACTTGGCTAAACTTGGATTGCATAAACCCTAATGACGGCATTCAGGCTTGAGGTTTGGGGGACACTATCTGTTTGAACTCATATAATTTACTCCTATTTGTGTATCAGACGCACCACCTTTTATATCAATTGTATGTAGTGCATTTGTTATTATTTATGTTCAGTCCAGCATGCGGGCGTAGAGATTCCAAGTTTTATTTATGACCAGCATAGAGGTTAATTACAAGCTAGACAATATACTTGTATAATAATATCACCTCACAGCGTTAGGTATATTCCTTCGAGAAAACTATACCCAGGGCTCTCTGTGTGCACGCTCTGATAGATCTCTTATCCTTTATACTTTTTCAGCCAATGCCGAGCTGTCAGCGGCCGAGACAGCAATGGCATGCTTATGTCACCTTTTCCTTTGAATTTGGGAGGTTTGTTTGGTGCGTGTTATGCAGCGGCCTCTGTAATTAGCTAGAATGTAGGGCGCAGTGGGATAATCATACTGACATAGAAATGGTCATAAATAACTAGCAACCCTCATTTATTGATAACTGTTAACTATATGGTGGGTGGATTGGTGATCATGGTCACAGGTTTAAGCTCTGTTAAGACTTATTTAATGAGGTATCTGCTACCTAACTATATTCCTGTTCCTCCATCATTATGTAGCAACTTGTTTTTCAGCCAAACCCTTTAAAATAAATTGGCCTAGCCACTTCAACTTGGTGTGGTGCTACAGTCTGGCTTTGTCCCATAATCTAGTTGGTAGGGGACCCACTTACTTCAAAGTTTACCTCAGTACTTTTGAAGGTATCAATCTCCTGATTATTTAGATTCTTGGGCTTACAAAAGTTTAAAACAAGGCTCTGTTCTCTAATTCCTTAAGCTATAGATTCACTATAACATTTATGGCAGCTAATAAAGAACCACAGAGTGGCCATTATTTATTTAATTTCCCCTTGGTAGTTCAAGCTCACAGGGTTTACATATAAGAGTTTATAATTCAAAGTATATTATTCAAATGCAACTATTGTATTAAGGGTCCAGATGTAGCCCTGTCTGTCCTATTATTATTTTATATCCCTTATCAAGCTCCCCTCTTAACAATTACTAAAGATTTAGGTCCAAGAGTGGCCATTGCTTTTCCTCCTTGGGGATTATAGATCTGTTACCATATACTGGCTATAAATAAGGGTATACCCCACGTTTTACCATGAAAAACTAAAATATGAGGTTATCATAGTGAGATCCAAGAGTGGTCTCGACATTCCATCATACCTTTCCTTAATGTTTGATATGTTTCCTTATTTAAAGTCCAAAAGTGACTTTTTAGATTTATTATGGAAGGTTTCCTTATGAATAGGCACCAAGCATTTAAGTTTGCCACCTATAATTGTTTATTATTTCACTGATGAGCAGTACAGAAGGTTTCACATACCATTATAGATTTCACTTGGAATGTACATTTTTACTTTTGTTCTGAATGGCATTTTCATTTGTATGTTTATACTGTTTGTATGCCTATTTTAAGTACCTCAATAAAAAATAATTAAAAAAAAAAAAATTAATCTAAAATTACATAAAATAATAAACCAAATGATCAAAAATTAAAAAATTAAATCTAATCCCTATGAAGATAAAAAAAGCCCCCCCAAACTAAAAACACCCCCTAATCTAATACTAAACTACCAATAGCCCTTAAAAGGTCCTTTTGTAGGGCATTGCCCTAAGTTAAACAGCTCTTTTACCTTAAAAAACACCCCACCCACTCTTTTAATAGTGCCCAATAAATATCTAACCCCCCCAAAAAAAGCCTAAATCTAACCCCCCAAATAGGTACTCACCATTCCTGAAGTCCGGCGGAGAAAGTCCTGATCCAGGCGGTGAAGTCTTCTTCCAAGAGGCCGACATCTTCTTCCAAGCCGGGACCTCTTCCTTCTTCATCCAGGTCCAAGCCGGCGCGGCCATGAAGCGTGGAGGATCCTCTTCGTACGATCGCCGCCGTACACTGAATAGTGAATTCAAGGTACGAGTTTAAATATGGTTTCCCTTGCATTCCTATTGGCTGATTTGATTCTTCAAATTCAAATCAGCCAATAGGAATGCTCTACTCTAATAACTATTGAGGCTTTAATCTACATGAGTAGCCATTCAGCAACCCATTTTTCTCAGAGCATATATAGTACTATATTTTTGTTTTCTTTTTTTGAGGCACGAAAATTGTTCCATATATTTGTACACTTTGGATTCACATTATATTTAAGCACTTTTTTTGAAGCATAATACTTTGAGATTATCCCAGTGAAACACAAGTTTATCCTTATTTGTTGCAAACACACTGGATCTTATATTGTGTTTATATTTTTATTTGTTTTCACATTTATATTTCACTTTATTTATTTATTTTTCCAGATAGATCATGCGACTTTCCAATTTACTTATTTTATCTAATTTGCTTAATTCTCTTGCTATCCTTTTGTTGAAAAGTATACCTAGGTAGGCTCTGGAGCTGCTGATTGGTGGCTGCACATACATGCCTCTTGCCATTGGCTCATCCAATGTATTCAGCTATCTCCAAGCAATGCATTGTTGGTCCTTTAACAAAGGATACCAAGAGAATGAAGCAAATGTGATAGAAGTAAACTGGTAAGGTGTTTAAAGCTGCTTGCTCTGTCTGAATCATGAAAGAAAAATTTGGGGTTCACGTCCCTTTTAACCCCCACAAAAGGGCACTACAGTGTGCCAATATACTGCCAATCCTGAGTTGAACATAGCTGGTAAATGGGAGCTGTACACTACTGTGCATAAGAGCATTTTCTTATTACTGCTATCTCTTTAAGATTTAATATTGATTTAACACTGTAAATGCTGGCAGCATATTTCATGAATATGAAGTGAGTGCAAGATGAATATGAGATCTTTATATTAAAAGAGTGTAAATAGCAAACGCTTGTTTAGAACAAACTAATTTGACCATTATTTGTTTTAGCAAATGTGCCAAATTATCCTGTCTCATTGCTACTCTACACAGTGACAGGCAGTGATGAGGTAGCTTGGTTTAAATTGTTAGTCTTTAAAGTACCATCATTTATTTAATAACATTGTTTCCATCTGGGATTTTGAGCAAGTTTGCGTCTGCACTGATGCTCAGTAAGAAGGCAGAATATGGTATCATCAAAGCACGTCAACAGCCTTCAATATCCTTCTATTAATTGACCAGCTGACTATTAAAGATCATATTCTTATTACATGGAATGACTCATACATTTTAGAGTTTAGTAGAATATGTATTAGAGCAGCCTAGTAATGGGCATCTTAAAATATGTCTTGTCTGTATTTTCTTCCCGTTCAAATATGCACTTAAAGGGACATGAACCCCAAGTTTTTTTCTTTCATGATTTAGAAAGAGCATGCTTCTTTTCTCTAATTTGCTTCATTATTTTGATAGGCTTAGTAGCTCCTGATTGGTGGCTGCACAATGATGCCTCGTGTGATTGGCTCACCCATGTGCTTTGCTATTTCTTCCACAAAGGATATCTAAAGAATGAAGCACATTAGACAATAGAAGTAAATTAGAATGTTGTCTAAAATTGTATTCATGAAAGAAAATTGGAATCATGAAAGAAAAAATTTGGATTTCATGTCCCTTTAAGTAGTATTGGTATCAAGCAGCATTTTCATAACCACAAGATTGCCAACCACAATCTCACTGCCAGGATGTCTCTAAAGGAATTCTCCTCTGAAGCAACATTTTACCAACCATTCCTGATGTTAGGAAAGAGTGACATTTTGGCTGCTACAGCTAGGGTTAGGACAAGTATTAAGTCTATGGATACCAGAGGTTGCTTTGATGTACTGAAACGTGTTTTCTGGCACCCAATGAGTTAATAGTTTGCTTCCCATCTCATTGCTGCACGGAACACATTGCATATTATGTTTGTGCGACATTACAATATTATGGCAGGTGTGATATTGCTGTTGGCAAAACTCCCAACATGAATCACTTGTGTTTTACGTGCTTCTTTTTTTCCTTAATGAATGTAGTGAGTCTAATCTACAGTGCTTAATCTGTTGACATTGACAATGTGTAGCTAAACCTTTCTTTGCATTAGTGTAAAGATTGTCTCAGGTCAGGAAAGAAGTGCACAATACTGCATCTAATGTGGTATTAAAATGATCCCAAAATAAACCCCATTGCAACATCAAAATTGATAATTTGTTTTTGTTTTAAATTAACCCTATAGTTGGCATGAAGGTAATCAGGTAAAGTCTTTGACCTTGCAGTATTCTAATATGTCTTTAACTTATAGGCCCTATATTACAGCACCACTGAAACATATATACGTAGATAGAACGCCTATATTTTACTTCTGTCCCTTTAAAAATATGAGACATACATGCAGCACAATCTGTCTGCTAAAGGGTTACTGCCTCTCTCATTCTGCCCCAACTAATTCTGCAGACGGACCCTTTTATGATTTTAGCTACAGTGAAATAACATTTTGTTCTATCCAATTAATCTAATGTTATGTTAAATGGCATTTAATTAAAAAGGATACAAATACAGTTAGGAAAACATCTCCATAAATCTTTAGTTATCTTGGAAAGTTTTATTCAACAGAGGCCATTAAACAGCAGACGCTGAGCGGCGTGAGAAGAAGCAGGCAATGCGCTGGTAGTTTAACTCCTGCGCTACTCTAGCATACAGGGACAAAGCATTGGCTAAAAAGCAGATGTTTGCATTGGTATTTAATTTATATAGAACTCAGTGCTAAGATTTTTATATTACATTTCAGTAGAACTTCTAAACTGTAATCGCCCCACATCGCAAAGTATTAAACTAATATCTAAACCCCCTAACCTAACACCCCCTAACTTAACCCCAATTAAAATACATCTAAATTAAAACTTACCTGTAAAACAAAATTAAAATCTAAGCTTAAACTAAATAAAAACTAACAAATTACAAAAAAATAATAAACCTACATTACAAAAAAAACTAACATTACAAAAATTAAAAAATACTAACATTACAAAATATTAAAAAACCTACCATTAAAAAAACAAATCTCGAACTTTGTAAAAGTTATTTGTTGACTGTTGTATCTAAATCTTGTATCAATACAATATCTTGTATTCTATGTAAAATTTCAATAAAAAACAGTTATTAAAAAAAAAAAAAAAAAACAATAAATGATCCAAAATAAAAAAAATATTTCTATTCCAATACCCCAAAAAACAACAACTAATCTACAAATAAACTACCAAAAGCCCTTAAAAGAGCCTTTTGTAGGGCATTGGCCTAAAGCTAACAGCTCTTTTACATAAAAATACAACAATTAACCCTTAACATTACAACCCCCAGCCTCCCAAAATAAACAAAATCCTAACTAAAAAATCTCTTATCTACCAATTGCCCCAAAAAGGGCATTTGGATGGGCATTGCCCTTAAAACGGCATTCAGCTTTTTTTGTGCCAATTAAAAAAACAAAAAAAACTACTTTAAAAAAAAAAAAAACACCCAAAAATAAAAATAACCACAAAATTGGAACTCAACTTTAATGAAGGGCGGCACTCCATCTTCATCCGGGCGGGCTCTATTTTCATCCATCGTGGGACCATCTTTTTCAATCTTCATCCAGGTTGCGGTCCATCTTCTATTTTCATCCCGGTGGCGGTAGCAAATGTGGGGAGGTCAATGGCGACGTCGGTCCTCATCTTCAGCTAGGCGACACGGAGGTCCTCTTCATGCGATCTCCAGCCGCACAGTGAAGATTGATTGCAAGGTGCACATTTTATATAGGGGTACCCTTGTATTCATATTGGCTGAACAAATTCAAATCAGCTAATAGGATGAAAGTTGCTTTCATCCTATTGGCTGATTTGAATTTGAAGAATCAAATCAGCCAGTAGGAATGCAATGGTACCCCTATATAAAAGGGGTACCTTGCATTCAATCTTCAGTGGGTGGCTGGAGATTTATTTTTTGTAGTGTTAGTATTTTAAAATTTTTGTAATGTTAGGTTTTTTTTATAATGTAGGTTTTTTATTTTGGGTAATATTTTTATTTTTTTTAAATTAATGTTAGTTTTTTTTTTAGTTTAAGCTTAAGTTTTTATAATGTTTTTCAGGTAAGTTTTATTTATTTTTTTAATTAAATTTTTATTGAGGACAACACGATGTATACATATACAACACAGGAAACAGACGTCAAATATTACATCATATCTGATAGCTTGAAATATACAAAAACGGATGTAGTCCTCATTTCTTCCCCTTAAAGGGACATGAAACCCAAAAATGTTCTTTCATGATCCAGATAGATAATACCATTTTAAACAACTTTCTAATTTACTTCTATTATCTAATTTGTTTCATTCTCTTTGTATCATTTGTTGAAGGAGCAGTAATGCACTACGGGTTAATAGCTTTATTTATATACGAAAATGTGATGGGGATTTTGCCATCTCTATTGGGGAATACGTGCATGAGCACACCAAGTTGTAACTTGGTTTGTGTGCGGTATGCAGGTTAATGCAGCATATAGTAGAAATATAACTATTAGGGTGAGGTTATATAGTAGCAATAGAACTATTAAGATGAGTATATATAGTAGCAATATAACTATTAGGGTGAGGTTATATAGTAGCAATAGAACTATTAATGGTGAGGTTATATAGTAGCAATAGAATTAGTAGGGTGAGATTATATAGTAGCAATAGAACTATTAGGGTTAGGTTATATAGTAGCAATATAACTATTAGGGTGAGGTTATATAGTAGCAATAGAACTATTAGGGTTAGGTTATATAGTAGCAATAGAACTATTAGGGTGATGTTATATAGTAGCAATATAACTATTAGGATAAGGATATATAATAGCAATATAACTATTAGGGTGAGGTTATATAGAAGCAATAGAACTATTAAGATGAAGATATATAAGAGCAATAGAACTATCAGGGTGAGGTTTTATAGTAGCAATAGAACTATTAGGGTGAGGTTATATAGTAGCAATAGAACTATTAGGGTGAGGTTATAAAGTAGCAATATAACTATTAGGGTTAGGTTATATAGTAGCAATAGAACTATTAGGGTGAAGTTATATAGTAGCAATATAACTATAAGGGTGAGGTTTTATAGTAGCAATAGAACTATTAGGGTGAGGTTATATAGTAGCAATACAACTAGTAGGGTGAGGTTATAAAGCAGCAATAGAACTATTAGGGTGAGGTTATATAGCAGCAATTAAACTATTAGGGTGAGGTTATATAGTAGCAATAGAACTATTAGGATGAGGATATATAATAGCAATATAACTATTAGGGTGAGGTTATATAGTAGCAATATAACTATTAGGGTTAGGTTATATAGTAGCAATAGAACTATTAGGATGAGGTTATATAGTAGCAATATAACTATTAGGATGAGGTTATATAGTATCAATATAACTATTAGGGTGAGGTTATATAGTAGCAATATAACTAGTAGGATGAGGATATATAGTAGCAATAGAACAATTAGGGTTAGGTTAAATAGTAGCAATAGAACTATTAGGGGGAGGTTATATAAAAGCAATATAAATATTAGGATTAGGGTATATAGTAGCAATATAACTATTAGGATTAGGGTATATAGTAGCAATAGAACTATTACAGTGAGGTTATATAGTAGCAATAGGACTATTAGGGGGAGGTTATATAGTAGCGATAGAACAATTAGGGTTAGGTTAAATAGTAGCAATAGAACTATTAGGGTGAGGTTATATAAAAGCAATATAACTATTAGGATTAGGGTATATAGTAGCAATATAACTATTAGGATTAGGGTATATAGTAGCAATAGAACTATTACAGTGAGGTTATATAGTAGCAATAGGACTATTAGGGTGAGGTTATATAGCAGCAATAGAACTATTAGGGTGAGGTTATATAAAAGCAATATAACTATTAGGATTAGGGTATATAGTAGCAATATAACTATTAGGATTAGGGTATATAGTAGCAATAGAACTATTACAGTGAGGTTATATAGTAGCAATAGGACTATTAGGGTGAGGTTATATAGTAGCGATAGACGTATTAGGATGAGGTTATATAGTAGCAATAGAACTATTAGGGTGAGGTTATATAGTAGTAATATAACTATATAGATGAGGTTATACAGCAGCAATAAATCTATTAGGGTGAGGTTATATAGTAGCAATATAACTATTAGGGTGGGGTTATATAGTAGCAATAGAACTATTAGGGTTAGGTTATATAGTAGCAATATAACTATTAAGTTATATAGTAGCAATAGCACTATTAGGATGAGGTTATACAGTAGCAATAGAACTATTAGGTGGCTGTTATAGAGTGATATTAAGGGTTTTCTAGGAGTATCGGGTTGTTGATATACAATGGCAGTAGGAGTATTAAGTAAAGGCTACACAGTGGCTATAGGACTATTAGGGTGATTTTAAACAGTGGCAATAGGACTATTACGGTGAGATTATACTGTGGCAATATAACTACTAGGATGAGGTTATACTGTGGCAATAGCACTATTAGAGTGAGTTTATGTGACAATATGACTGTTAGGGTGAGGTTATACTGTGGCAATATGACTCTTAGGGTGAGGTTATACTGTGACAATAGGACTATTAGGGTGATGTTACACTGAGGCAATAGGACTATTAAGGTGAGGTTAAACAGGTGCATTAGGACTATTAGGGTGAGGTTATACTGTGACAATATGACTAATAGGGTGAGGTTATACAGTGACAATAGGACTATTACGGTGAGGTTATGATGTGGCAATAGGACTATAAGGGTAAGTTATACTGTGGCAATATGTCTATTAGGGTGAGGTTATAATGCACTGCGACAATAGGACTATAAGGCTGAGGTTATTCTGTGGTAATAGGACTATTAGGGTGAGGTTATACAGTGGCAATAGGACTATTAGGGTGAGGTTATACAGTGGCAATAGGACTATTAGGGTGAGGTTATACTGTGACAATAGGACTATTAGGGTGAGATTCTACAGTGACAATCAGACTATTAGGGTGAGGTTATAAAGTGGCAATATGACTATTAGGGTAAGGTTAAACAGTGGCATTAGGAATATTAGGGAGAGATTATACTGTGGCAATATGACTATTAGGGTGAGGTTATACTGTGGCAATAGGACTATTAGGGTGGGGGTTATACTGTAGCAATATTACTATTAGGCTGAGGTTATATAGTGCAATGGGACTACTAGAGTGAGGTTATACAGTGGCAGTAGGACTATTAGGGTGAGGTTATACTGTGGCAATAGGATTATTAGGGTGAGGTTAAACTATGGCAATAGGACTATTAGGGTGAGGTTATACAGTGACACTAGGACTATTAGGGTGAGGTTATACTGTGACAATAGGACTATTAGAGTGAAGTTATACTGTGACAATAGGACTATTAGGGTGAGGTTATACTGTGACAATAGGACTATTAGGGTGAGGTTATACTGTGACAGTAGGACTATTAGGATGAGATTATACAGTGGCAATATGACTACTAGGGTGAGATTATAATGTGGCAATAGGAAATTAGGGTGAGGTTATACTGTGGCAATAGGACTATTAGGGTGAGGTTATACTGTGGCAATAGGACTATTAGGGTGAGGTTATACTGTGACAATAGGACTATTAGGGTGAAGTTATACCGTGACAATAGGACTATTAGGGTGAGGTTATATGGTGGCAATAGGACTATTAGGGTGAGGTTATATGGTGGCAATAGGACTATTAGGGTGAGGTTATACAGTGACAATAGAAATATTAGGGTGAGGTCATACAGTGGCAATAGGACTATTAGGGTGAGGTTATATGGTGGCAATAGGACTATTAGGGTGAGGTTATATGGTGGCAATAGGACTATTAGGGTGAGGTTACACTGTGGCAATAGGACTATTAGGGTGAGGTTATACTGTGGCAATAGGACTATTAGGGTGAGGTTATACTGTGGCAATAGGACTATTAGGGTGAGGTTATACTGTGACAATAGGACTATTAGGGTGAGGTTATATGGTGGCAATAGGACTATTAGGGTGAGGTTATACAGTGACAATAGAAATATTAGGGTGAGGTCATACAGTGGCAATATGACTATTAGGGTGAGGTTAAACAGTGACAACAGAGAATGTATTAGGCAGAAATTCTATAAAGCAATAGCAGTTATAAGGAGTCATTATACAAAGCAATGAGGGCAGTTACACAGAGTGATTATGTAAAGAGTGATAGTAGGAGTTAAACAGAGGGCTTTTCTGCAGTAATAAGATGAGTTATTGCAGTAGTTATATGATGCGAGGGACAGTGAATAAATAACAGTGCTTGAGGTACCTGTTGTGTGGATAAATACTGGGCAGTTTACGATTAATCTCTCTGTGAATACAGTATATAAAATGCAGAGCGGTGTCAGCGCTGTGAGATGTATAATATCATATTAATGTGTAATATACTCCAGGACAGCAGGGAGAGCAGGCTAATCTGGAGGATAAATACTACAGGAGCGAGGCTGAAATAACACTTGATGTTTCACTTCCCTGGTAGTTAGAGATGGTTTTTAATCTGAGATGCACAATAAATAACATAAACGCTGTATGTAGGATATCAAAGCAGAGTTAAATCGCCACAAACGCCTAGGAATTAATTCTCCTCATTTTGGTTTATTAAAATTACGCTCATGGATCTTCCCTTTTAAATATTTTATTTTTCTTATTAATGGCTGCAATTTGTGGCGCTGCTTCTCTCTGTCATTAACACAGCACAAAGTTAACATCATTAGCAGTTTTTTCCTTTAATTATGTGACTAGAAAAGAAAAACATCAAAGTTTCTGCAAAATTGGAACACTAGGATCTAAACGGCTTCATGTTTATTTTAACACTAACAGTAAATGAAGTGGATGGTTTTGATGTTATGAAAAACAGGAGTTATATTCTTTACATTGCTGTGTACAACAATTCCGTACAGATCAGTTTAGATGTAATGAGGATTCTGGAAATATGAGCAGCCCCCCTTTATTAGGCACAAGCTGGGGGGTGGTTGTCAAATATTATCAGCAATTAACAGGACAGGACCACCTGTGTTTTTAGTAGTTTAAGGCAACTTTTAGATAGACTTTTAGATAGATAGACAGACAGAGATAGATAGACAAACAGAGATAGATAGACAAACAGAGATAGATAGATAAATAGATAGATAGACAAACAGAGAGAGATAGACAAACAGAGAGAGATAGATAAATAGATAGATAGACAAACAGAGATAGATAGGCAAACAGAGAGAGATAGACAAACAAACAGAGAGAGATAGATAAATAGATAGATAGACAAACAGAGAGAGATAGACAAACAGAGAGAGATAGACAAACAGAGATAGATAGACAAACAGAGATAGATAGACAAACAGAGAGAGATAGACAAACAGAGAGAGATAGACAAACAGAGATAGATAGGCAAACAAATAGATAGATAGATAGAATTTGGCGGCGCTATTCAAATAAATGATAACAATAATAATAATAGGCAAACAAATAGATAGATAGATTGATAGGCAAACAGATAGATAGATAGATAGATAGGCAAACAAATAGATAGATAGATGATAGATAGATAGATAGATAGATAGATAGATAGATAGGCAAAAAAAATAGATAGACAGACAGACAGAGATAGACAAACAGAAATAGATAGATGATAGATAAATAGATAGATAGGCAAACAAATAGATAGATAGACCAACAGACAGAAATAGATAGACAGATAATTCTTTAACAAGATGAAGTTGATATTTGTACAGCGAATTAGATCTTTAGAAGGGAATGTGTCGAGGAACACCGGGTTGACACGCTCTGTACTTTCTCCTGTATAATCAAGTAACCCCTTCTACAGTAATAACGTATCCAACATGAAATCACAGCTGTAGACGAAAAATAAACGACTTACTGCCCGTATCACCACATACCAGAACCACTCACTCTCCCCAATAGAGGATTTCTTTACCATGAATACTGTGAGTGTTCTCCGTTCACAGTATGCGCACACTGTAGCGTGTAGATACTGCTGCGTACGTCCTCTACGCACGTCGGTTGTGTCCAACCGGCTTCAGCCTTGTACTCTAGCTGTCAAGGTTCTCCCTAGAAATACAAATTCCAAGTGACAGCATTTGATGTGCTGTAATGAGGTTTAGACAACTCAAAGTAAAAAAAGAAAAACTTGATTGTTGTACAAAGTTTAAAATCCAAAATAAGGATGTGCCCTTATTTCGGATTTTAAATTTTGTACAACAATAAAGTTTTTCAGAGATAGATATATAAATAGATAGATAGATAGATAGACACACAGAGATAGATGATTGATAAATAGATATTTGTGCTCTATGCAAGCTCATGGATATATAGATGATAGATAGATAGATAGATAGATAGATAGATAGATAGATACATAGATAGATAGACAAACAGATATAGATAGACAGAGATAAATAGAGATAGATATATACATAGATAGATAAACAAAAAGAGATAGATAGATGATAGATAGATAGGCAAATAGAGATAGATAGATTATTGATATATATATATATATATATATATATATATATATATATATACACGGTAAAGGAAGGCACTCACTGGTCTTTTCTTCAAAATAACTTTAATAATCGTGACGTTTCGGGGACACACTCCCCTTCCTCAGTCTGAGGAAGGGGAGTGTGTCCCCGAAACGTCACAATTATTAAAGTTATTTTGAAGAAAAGACCAGTGAGTGCCTTCCTTTACCGTGTATATCTATCTGCTGGCACCCTGGCATCAAGATTGGAAAGTGAGAGTGCTCTCTATCTACATATATATATATATATATATATATATATATATATATATATATATATATATATATATATATATATATATTTGTGCTCTATCCAAGCTCATGGATAGATAGATGATTGATAGATAGATGATTGATAGATAGATAGATAGATACATAGATAGATAAACAGATATAGATAGATAAACAAAAAGAGATAGATAGATAGATAGATAGATAGATAGATAGATAGGCAAATAGAGATAGATAGATGATTGATATATATATATTTGTGCTCTATCCAAGCTCATGGATAGATAGATGATAGATGATTGATAGATAGATAGATAGATAGATAGCTGATCAATGATTATAAGGGATAAGTTGTTATAGTGCTGGGTATAATATTTGCATTTGAAGAGCATAACAATACATTTTGGTTTCTTAAAAATCATATCTGCATATTACGGTTTGCAATGAATGCTTCCTTAAAACCTTCTATTGTCTTTAGCAATACATTTCTTATGCTGCTGCTGAAATACATGTAAAAAGCTAATATAGCACACATCCATCACTTGTGGTCTGAGTGTCAGGACAGGACTAACCTGCATTATGTGAAAGTAAAGAAATAACAATCTTTTTGTGAATGGCAGCAATGTCTCTCACATGGCAACCAGTTTGCCTTCACAGAATCCTGATATGTGGTTTTACTACTTAAAGGTCCTTGAAGTGCCAGACAGGGGCGGCCTGGATCATAGCAGCACTATGTAAACACACAGCTGGCATGGTGGTAAAATGCCCATTTCCTTTTTTACAGTAGGTTGCAGGTGAGATGTGTTTTATTTATATACAGAAAACAAAAAGTTTGTGTTTACTTTTCTTTAATTGACAGACAAGCTGGTGTCACAGAAATAACCCCAGGTAAGATTGCTGAGACAGCGTGTTTCAGTGATTACATTTCTGTCACTGCTAATATCAAGGGTACCTCCATTACATGAGATGAGTGTGGTTCTCATGCTGCTGCTGGATGCCTTGCATGTAATGCTGTCCAGTAACAGTTAAAGGGACAGTATACACTCATTTTCATATAACTGCATGTAATAGACACTACTATAAAGAATAAGATGCACAGATACTGATATAAAAATCCATTATAAAACTGTTTAAAAACTTACTTAGAAGCTCTCAGTTTAGCTCTGTTGAAAAGGTAGTTGGAAAGCCCACTGCAAGTGGGAAATAAGACACTCCCCCTTCTTTTGAATATGAAAAGACCCTTTACACAAACAGGAGCAAGCTGGAGTAGGGAACTGACGGTATTCTCATAAAACTTTGGGGCTTGGTTAGGAGTCTGAAAATCAGAGCAATGTTATTTAAAAATAAGAAAAACTACTGTATACATTTAAAAAAAAATTTAAAAAAACTTTATGGGCTATATAAATAGATCATCTACAAAACATTTATGCAAAGAAAAAATAAGTGTATCATTTCCCTTTAAGTATGAATGTTACTATGTATATAATCACTGTGACAGCCAACACTAATTTTATACTTTAATGCCCCCAGATACTGACATGCTGCAATGCCGGCCAGTATCAGGCTTACTTGGCTATCATTGGATGTCTCAGGAGTGAGGAAGATCAGTGATGTCCAATAAAGAGCCCCATGGTGATGTGATACAATTTCAAACAACTTTTAAAATTACATTTATTATCTAATTTGCTTTATTCTCTTGGTATCCTTTTGTTGAAAAGCATATTTAGGTAGGCTGAGGAGCATCAATGCACTACTGGAAGCTAGCTGCTGATTGGTGACTACACACACATACCTCAAGTAAGTGGCCCACCCAATGTGTTTAGCTAGCTCCCAGTAGTGCATTGCAGCTTCTTCAATAAAGGATAACAAGAGAATGAAGCAAATTTTATAATAGAAGTTAACTGGAAAGTAGTTTAAAATTGTATGTTCTATCTGAATCATGAAAGAAAATGTACTGTACAACTGAATCACATCATCAGTGTAAGGAAATTACCTGTAGGTAGGTGAGTACCTTGTTATCTTAGCTAAGGTTGCCGGCACAGTGGTGAGCGCATTGGGTGCTTCAGATTTTGGTGTCTACAGAGACATGGGCTATAAACCCGGCCCTGGTGGCACCAAGGCGCCTTGATGTTGAAAAAATAACTGCTGAAAAATATTTGCTAAGTGCATTCTAAAATGTCAAACTTCAAAGACTGAAAATGAGAGTTTTCTTGCTTTTGCTAAATTCTAATGATATCTGTGCAAATTCTAATTTGCCCAATTCAGTTTTGCACATGTTTTCCTATAGAAAATAAAAAGACTAAACTTGTCAGCTGTTTGTTTATAAATATCCCTGATTTGTTGTCAGTTGAATTTCTGGGTTTCAGAGATCCATGCTTCACACCGAGGTTTCTTTACAAGGCAGCAGATGGTGAGTGAATGTGAATGGGATATAGTTTTAATTACTGCAGATTGTACACAGCACTATAGATGGAAAGCATGAGCCAGGGAAGCGGAGATGTGCCCCTGTTTATCTGGCACCGAACCACGCAGACTGCTGAGTAGATGTAACTGCTTGTATGGTGAATACAAACAGCACCCCTAGGACTTGAAATTAACCCCATATTCACAGAATAAATGTACAAATTGGACTGTTGCTTAGAAACCTTTTTTTTTACTGGAGTTGAAATCACAAATAACAGCAATTGCCTCTTTGAATTTGAAATGGTTGTTCAAAGAGAGGATACTAAAATTCCTGTATAAGGACGGATTGCAGGGAAAGGGTAGGTATTTTAATGTCTTGTGGGGAGAGAGCACAGTTAGAATGTTTGGGACATCAGTCATGTGGTTTATACTGTATCTGGGATAAGTGGCAGTAAGTAGATTTGATGTGGCAGACGAAGAGTAGTTATGGTATTTGACATGGTGGAAGAAGTGCATGTATGATGTTTGATGTATGTCATGAGTGAGGGTACAGTGTTTGATGTGGGGTAAGGAGTACATTCATGGTATGTTATATACGTCATGGGTGCACATGTTCAGCTATGATTCAGGAACAGGGTGGGGTATCACAGTAGGGGTGGTATCTGGGAAAAGCCTTGCTGCCCCAGTAACACAAGACTTGGCTAGCCACAACTGGTCATGGGTGCTGGTATAGTGTTTGATGTGGGGATAGGAGTGCAGTTCTAACACTCTAAGTGGGTTATGGTTGTTGATATATTATATGATGTAGGTTAAGGAGTACAATTATTGTGTTTGATATTATCATGAGTGGGGTTATCATGTGTGGTGTACGGTAAGAAGGACACTTATGGTGTTTGTTGTGTGCCATAGGTAATGGTATAGTGTTTCCTGTAGGGAAAGGAGTACAGTTATGGTGTTTGTTGTGTTATAGGTAATGGTGATGTAGGGTAAGGAGTGCAGTTATGGTGTTTGTTGTGTTATAGGTAATGGTATAGTGTTTAATGTAGGGTAAGGAGTACAGTTATGGTGTTTGTTGTGTTATAGGTAATGGTATAGTGTTTAATGTAGGGTAAGGAGTACAGTTATGGTGTTTGTTGTGTTATAGGTAATGGTATAGTGTTTAATGTAGGGTAAGGAGTACAGTTATGGTGTTTGTTGTGTTATAGGTAATGGTATAGTGTTTAATGTAGGGTAAGGAGTACAGTTATGGTGTTTGTTGTGTTATAGGTAATGGTATAGTGTTTAATGTAGGGTAAGGAGTACAGTTATGGTGTTTGTTGTGTTATAGGTAATGGTATAGTGTTTAATGTAGGGTAAGGAGTGCAGTTATGATGTTTGTTGTGTTATAGGTAATGGTATAGTGTTTAATGTAGGGTAAGGAGTGCAGTTATGGTGTTTGTTGTGTTATAGGTAATGGTATAGTGTTTAATGTAGGGTAAGGAGTACAGTTATGGTGTTTGTTGTGTGCCATAGGTAATGGTATAGTGTTTAATGTAGGGTAAGGAGTACAGTTATGGTGTTTGTTGTGTTATAGGTAATGGTATAGTGTTTAATGTAGGGTAAGGAGTACAGTTATGGTGTTTGTTGTGTGCCATAGGTAAGGGTATAGTGTTTAATGTAGGGTAAGGAGTACAGTTATGATGTTTGTTGTGTGCCATAGGTAATGGTATAGTGTTTAATGTAGGGTAAGGAGTACAGTTATGGTGCTTGTTGTGTTATAGGTAATGGTATAGTGTTTAATGTAGGGTAAGGAGTGCAGTTATGGTGTTTGTTGTGTGCCATAGGTAATAGTATAGTGTTTAATGTAGGGTAAGGAGTGCAGTTATGATGTTTGTTGTGTGCCATAGGTAATGGTATAGTGTTTAATGTAGGGTAAGGAGTGCAGTTATGGTGCTTGTTGTGTGCCATAGGTAATATCATAGTGCTTGATGTAGGTCAAGGAGTACAGTTATGGTGTTTGTTGTGTGCCATAGCATTTGGCATTGAGGAAGATGTGTAGTTATATTGTTTGATTTCTTTGTGGGCTGTAGGATACTACAAAATAGACTGAGAAACATTTGGAATACTGACTCTGCTTATTTTTAATTATTACTAGATTTATAGTGCATTGAATGCTAACTCTATATAACTGTACTTTGTATGCAATATTGATTATATTTCCTATTGTGTGTATATGTGTGTGAATGTGTGTATAGGTGTGTGTGTGTGTATGTGTGTGTATGTATGTGTGTGTGTGTGTGTGTGTGTGTGTGTGTGTGTGTGTAGGGGGGGGGGGGTACTTGCTAGATCTGCACCTCATTTACAATCATGGCAAACTTTAGAGAAAAAAATAAATAGCACATCAATTTGAAATGACCAATGTTACAAAAAAGGCTGCTTTTTAATGCTGAAATTGTCACCATGTGCTGATCTTGTAGTTTAAACAGGTTGCTGATTGGTGTGTGCAGGCGTCATGGACTAGCTTTCCAGCCAATCAAGCTTGAGCACAAGGACATGTTTACCGTTAAGTACGCCCTCCAATTGGACCCCGGAGAAGTTTTTAGAGATGTTGATCTAGTGTTAAAGTGAATGTAAATTTTGATGCTAAAGTGCCCGGTTTTTAAAACTTTGATTAAAAACAGGGGCACTTTAATTCATCAAAATTTACATTTCACTCCTGTTGTGACAAAAAACTTACCCTTTAAACTTCACAGCAGCTCCAGCTTCCTCCAGTCTCACAAGCCATTTCTTATGTCAGAAATGATTGATAGGTCATCCTCCAATCACAGCTCCCCCCCCCCGGGGGATTCAGTGTCTGATTCACTGCTGTGATTGGAGGAAGCCGGATGCCTCATTTAGACCCAGGAAGAGGCTTTGAAACAGGTGGAGGAAGCTGGAGCTGCTGTGAAGATTAAAAGGTAAGTTTTTTTTCACAACAGGAGTGAAATGAAAATTTTGATGAATTAAAGTGCCCCTGTTTTTAATCGAAGTTTTAAAAACCGGGCACTTTAGCATCAAAATTTACATTCACTTTAAGGAAAGGTATAAGTTGCTTTTTAAAACACAATTTTCTTTGGATCAGCTCCATGAATTTCATGTCTCTTTAAGTTCCAGAACCACACTAGTGTTTGACGTAGGGAAATAAGTGTGCTTATAGTATCTAATATGGGAAAGAAGTGCATTTTATAGTGTTTGGTAGGGGAAAAGAGTGCAGTTTTAATGCTATAATGTTTGATATGTAAGGAGTGCAGTTAGAGTGTTTGTTGTTAAGATAGAATGCAGTTATGGTGTACAATGTGAAGAACAGAATAAGGAGCAGTAAGCCTGTGCTTACATTTGATGTTCGGGTGTAAGGACAGACTATGTTATTATTAAAAGGGCAATCACATTAAAGCAATGAATATTTTTTAATGTCATCCCAGCATACATTAAAAGTGATCCGGATAAGTGCACGCAAGAAGGAGATGAAAGAGTTAACTTTTACACTGGGATCTTAACTTTCTGGGCATCTGTTTCTGCTTTTTCTTTCAATCTGTTGTAAAAACCCTATTAACAATCAGCCAGAAGCTAACAAAGTAAAAGGGATTCAAACGGAGAAGGAAGGAAATCAGCGCATGAAAATGAGCTTGTGATGCACAGATCCCAATTATTCAGGCACCGACGATCTATATTCAACATCTCTGCAGCACAGCACAATCTTCTACAACTCAATGGGGTCTAAACCAGTCTGAAAGAAAAGATCACCAAATGGGCTGACAGTGCAATACGCTGTTTTCAAATTTAATTCTAATCCATTGGATGATTTTCAAATGACCTTGCAAAACATAAAATTATCAGACTCCTTTTCAATGGTATTTCAGTACACCAGAATACACTTTCATAATTTATTTTTAAACCTTTCACCTCTTAAAAATTATCTTTGGACATTTTAGCATATTTTGACTTTTATTTCAGTAGTGTATCTCACACATGCTCAATTCAAATAATAATTTACTAGTTGTTTTTTAAGTATTAAAATGGTGAACGAATCTCAGGTTCAAACTATGAAACATTCCAAAATAAAATATATATGATCATCCGAATGTCTGTTCACAGCTGCAATTAAAAGGACATTAAACAAATTGTAATTCAACATAAATGGTTAAATATATATATATATATATATATATAGTAAAAACTGTAAAGTGAAAAGCAAACTTTTATTATAGAGAATGCATTTTAAAAAAACTTTCCAATTTACATCTATTACCAAAATGTGCACAGTCTTATTAAATGCAACAGCTCTTACTAAGTATTACAAGAGTTCACAGTAAATATCTATATGCATTTTGTGATAGGCTGATGGCTGTCATATGATTCAGGTGGCACAGAAAATGGAAGTCATTTTGAAATTTGTCAGAAAAAATATGTTATTACATTGTCTTTTTATTATGATTTTATTGATTATGCAATTCTTCTGTATTTAATGGTCCTTTAAATATGAAAATAATATTTTTCCCCCAAAGAGGCTGGAATGCATTCTGTGGAATTCAAAGCCCTGGCTCTCAAACATGCTGCACAGTGATTACTTGATGTGTGTAGGAGCTTGTTTATATCTGTCCTTAATTTCAAAGGAGGTAAGATAAACAATACTCAACAGGCTTTTTAAGAGGTATGTCCCTGGACTGCAAAACAATGCAAATGTTGGTACCAAAATGTTTAAAACATTTATTTTGCATGCAGATTTAGTGATTAATTTGTCATGTATATGTAAAATAAAATACTTTAAATGTCTTTATAAATGTTTAAAAACAATAACATATAAAAAGATTACATTAATGTTCCTCTACACGATTGGATATGATAATATTTTTATTTAAAATGAACAGAAATTGATAGAAAAAACTTCTGATTTGTACATTGCTCTGTCAAAGTGCACAAAACTGCCAGATATACTTAAGTTTTTGTGTGTTTACCAAAATCCAGATATTTTCCAAATAATTGCCGACTCTGCAGTCCAACAAAGTCAAACACAAGTGCCTCCCTTCAATTACATTATCTAGCTTTCTTGTTGAAAATTAAAGTAGATCTCCAGTGAGGAAAAAAATATCTCCAAATTCTAATATTATCATATAAGTTGACATGCCAGGGTATGTCTGAAGCTCTCTTACAATTCTTGTGAAATGATTCATAGGGTACTTCTAAGTATACTAAATACGGAACGAACTGTAAAAAAAAAACTTGTTACATATAGATTGAAAAAATGCTATATTAGATCATAGAAAACTTGTAGCATAAAAATACTTTGTAGCAAATATATTATAAAAATATATTATAAAAAATATTTTGTAGATATTATATTCTTTAGCATATATAGAAAGGCACTATCTGTGCAGCTGTAAAATAGATCATAGAAAGATCGGACTCAGATATAGAACATAAAAAAGGATTCAATTTGAAATTAAAATACATACATAAACAACTTAAATGTAATAAAATGTAGGACTATTTTCATCAAAAGTCCAAAATAAAAAAGTCCAAAAGCAGAGAAAATATCAGGGACATCTCCCAAAAGAGCCAAAACAAATACCACCTTAAAAATACGGCCTTAAAAAATATATTGCCTTAAAAGATAGCCTTGAAAATATAGCTAAAAGTTTTTTGGGATAATGTTATGTGTTCAAGCCGTGGAAACTCGAATGAGTATTGATTATTGGCGATGTCACAGTTGATATAGAATCACCTCCCAAATCTATATGAATATACAACGTCACTATACATATGTTACTTAATATGTCACTTCTGGTACACAAAGCAGATTATGTGTGTGTATACTTTTCGTAGAGATAAAAGCACTTTTGCAGTCACATATGTTGTTAGTGGTAACAACCTGTACTCACTGTTCTGTGACAGATGGACAATCTCCTCCGGACAAGATGATACAAACCCGCACTTAGTGCAATATTGCATGCAGGTAACTTGTCAGTTCTCGATTGGCTTTTTTCCTTTCTTAGCCGCCTCAGACGGATGATATTACCGGTTGGCGATCAGGTTACAATAGGCGGTCTCCTCCGGATTTCAGATATGGTCCTGCACTTAGTGCAATTTGCACGCAGGTAACTTGTCAGTTCACAAGTGCGTAACCTGTCAGTTCACAGGTAGCTTTTTTTCTCTAAAGTGGATAGTATTAGCGGGTGACAGTCAAGTCATGAGTTTGGCCAAACTCTTTCAAAAGAGCTACAGCCCACTGTGCTAGCGAGACAGGGTGTATATGGATACAAACAAGCTGGTAAGCTTCAATGAGTTTCACCCGTTAGTTGTGCTTTTTCAAGATAGTTTAGCCAGCTGTCCATGATTGTTCTCTTGTACCTGTGCTGGTCTTTCTATTGGTTAATCTCAAATACAAAGAATAAAGTTGGTATTTTACTTGAGTGGTTTAAGGAGGTAAGCAAAATGATCCCGTTTTAATTTTTCCTTCTTTGTGTTCGGCATTTGTAATCCTTGGTTATTAAGATATACAGTCTAAAGGTGGTATTTTGACTCGGTACTTTTAGGTGGTTTTGGCATACGATATATACATAAATAGAGTTATAGCAAATGTATAAAAATACAGATAATATAGATATATAGAAATAACTATCTATTCTATAGCAATTTCTAAAATTAGAGTTATCGATCTGAATATTTTCGATACACTAGTTTGTGTAAGATTTAAACTATCAATGTCCAAACTTTGAGATGTTACAAATTCATTTGAAAGAAGTTTTCGGTCAAAATTCAAAGATTGAATAAACGACTTCGGTAATAGTGGACTAATTAATAATATTTACACCGCATAGTCTACCAGTTTTTATTTAGAGAACATGCTAAAAAAGCTGGTAATATAAGAATCTTCTGTATTTTAATAATCTTATATTTTTATATGAGACTCATATCAATCTTCTTCATAGACTCCTACAGTTTATAATAAACTGATTTTTCAAATGTCACCATATATACTACCATAAATATTATGAAAGCTGGGCCTACACCTAGAATTCTTTAATATACAGAGAATGATTCGGTTATATTTTCGAATTAGATCTTAATTAAAGGGACACTGAACCCAAATTTTTTCTTTTGTGATTCAGATAGAGCATGACATTTTAAGCAATTTTCCAATTTACTCCTATTATCAAATTTTCTTCATTCTCTTGGTATCTTTATTTGAAATGCAAGAATGTAAGTTTAGATGCCGGCCCATTTTTGGTGAACAACCTGGGTTGTTCTTGCTGATTAGAGGATAAATTGATCCACCAATAAAAAAGTGCTGTTCAGAGTTCTAAACCAAAAAAAAGCTTAGATGCCTTCTTTTTCAAATAAAGATAGCAAGAGAACGAAGAAAAAAATGATAATAGGAGTAAATTAGAAAGTTGCTTAAAATTGCATGCTCTATCTGAATCACGAAAGAAAAAATTTGGGTTCAGTGTCCATTTAAACTTACATTCTTTCGTCTTTGTAAAAACAATCTTTCTAGGATCTATTTTACAGCTTACAGTTCATTCCATATTTAGTATACTTAGAAGTACCCTATGAATCTATACGCAACATAGTTTTTTTTATCTAATTCAGATTATCAGGATTCGCTTTCACTAAGATTTTATGTTTTTATGTTATCTGTAACTTTTAAACATTATTTACATATACACAAAGTTTCGTTTTCTGACCTGTATAAACACTGTTTAATAGCAGACTACCACTGAGTAATATATACTCTCTATTTCTACTTATTATTTTTTATAAATTTTCACCTTATAGCACTCAAGTATATTGTGCCTATATCTCACATTACTTGAAGTTATCCCTATCACACTCCGCTAGAGCGTCCTCCTTTCTTCCCTTTTATCTGTATGATAGGTTGCTGTCTTGGCTCAGCTCTTTCCTCAGAGCCCGTCCAGTAAGGAGTGGTGAGTGGCTGACCTGTACTATCAAATAGCAAGCATGGCTTGGTTTCTGCTCCGGAGACCCGGTCTGAGAGCGACGCGTCCCAGCGCTCTTCCTGTCAACTACTGTGGGTCAATCAATGGAGGCTTCCTGAAGCACGTGGTAGTGTCCTCCCAATAACACGTCATCATGAATGGAGCAACAAATCGATGCAGTACTGGCGGTAGATTTGAATCCGTAAGAGAACACAGACCCGGTTCCAGGGGTATGATGTGAATACGTTTAGGTAAGGGGGCGGGAGACTCCTGGTAATCCCCGTAGTTAATAGTGCTAAAAGGAAATGATCCTGGAGACATCCGCAGTGAGTAAAACCATCTTTTATTCGATATTCATTTAAAAGCGGAGCATACAGAAGACACAAAGTACTGTCTGGGCTTACGCGTTTCGGCTTGTGCCGTATTCATAGTCCTATGAACACGGCACAAGCCGAAACGCATAAAACCAGCCAGTACTTTGTGTCTTCTGTCTGCTCCACTTTTAAATCAATATTGAATAAAAGCTGGTTTTACTCACTGTGGGTGTCTCCAGGATCTTTTCCTTTTTGCTCTATTATCTAACGATTGTAAGAAAATATTTTATTCACCCATAAAGTCAACGCAGATTTTTGTAGATAAATCATCTCATAAACTTTTATGAAGGGATATGATCAACCCCACTATTAGCTATGTGATTACAAACAATAAATAAAGTAGAAAACATACATTGGTGTAGCCCTTAAATTTTTCCAATCCCAGGTGCATCCTTAATTTGTTATTTTAATCTAATCCCTATGCAATGCCTATTAATGATTTTTTTAACCATCTTTAGGGATTAGGCACTCCCTAGTCTCATGGCAACACATACCATATAAGATTGTGATTGAAATATAGTGCTAGATTAAAAGTAAACTCGCATTGCCGAGCGCAATCTACATTTGCGCTCATTTGGTTAGCGTGACTTAAGACCTTGCTTAAAGGGTTAAGGATAAAGTTGCACTAAACAACACATAAATACATTAAAATAAAGAGTTACACTCCTATATACACTATTTGATAAAAATGATTCTTCTTAAAAATATTTTTTATAAGGGTTAAAAGGTATATGGTATATAACAAGGTATTTGAATGAAAAGGGCTATGTATATATATATGTGTATACACATTGCTCACAAACTGCTGAACATCAGTGGAGAAAATCAAGCACCAGTGCTGATTTCCTGCATTATAAATTCATCCTATGGTTATACAACTCTGCCATCAGCCTGGCCAAACAAGTCTATTTGTCCTCTTTCATGTCAGCTCACGCATCCATCCTCAGAAGGTTGTTCTAAACCTTTAACTCCCTTCTACGTCTGCCTGCAACCCCGCCCACTACCAAACTCACTGCTCAGATTATTGTTTATCACTTCAAAAATTAAATCAACACAAATAGAAAAGACGTGTATTAATATGTATTTAAGTGTTTATAGATGTATATACATTCACATATACACATATAAACACAGTTTTTACACATGTATATATAAGTACACAAACTGGGGAGCCCTTTCCACTCAAATACCTGAAAACATAAAAAACATTTTTATTACAAATTAATAATATTTATGTGTTTTACCTGTACATATTTTACATTCTAATGGAGAAAATGTCCTTTTTATTTATAAATATTTATTCCTATACAGATGGCCCTCGTTTTACAACGGTTCAATTTACACCGTTTCAGAATAACAACCATTTTTTTCCAGTCATGTGACTGCTATTGAAAAGCATTGAGAAGCAGTGCATTTATTAAAATAGCCAGTAGGTGGAGCTGTCTGCTTGTGTTGCAGCAAAGCCAAGCAAGCTGAAATTAACCAGTGTAACCAGACCTGAGCTATCGAGCAGATTTCAAAGGAACAAGATCTTCCTGTCTATAAATCAGTCCTCATTGGAATGCATAGAAAGAACTGTTTGCAGAAAAATACAAGTGAAGTCTGTTTTGTGTGATTATTTTATTAGGTTTATAATGAGGTTTAGCAAATGTTTTTGTTAATTTTACTTAGTTTAATTATATATTCTGTGTTGTGTGATTACTTTATTAGGTTTATAATGCTGTTTAGCATTTAAAGTCTTCATTTCAAAGCTTTAAAAATAATGTATTAGGTGTTACTTATGACAATTTTGAGAGGGGCCTGGAACCTATCTCCCTCACTTCCCATTGACTTACATTATAAACTGGGTTTCAATTTACAACGGTTTCAATTTACAACCATTCCTTCTGGAACCTAACCCCGGCGTAAACTGAGGGCTACCTGTATATCTGTTTATATATCTGTACCTATATCTATTTATATAGATATAGGTATAGATATATATTTTACAAAAATATATAAATATTTTAAAATTAAAAGAACATTTTCTTCTAAGTGAACAACATTGAAATTTAAAATATGAATAGCTACCGTTGGGTTAGCGTTGTAGGTGTAATGCTGTGTCGAGTTAGTATAATCCTCAAATTACTATACGATACGGAGCAATATACAAACTACAAACAAAACTCTCATTTTGTCAGACAAACTGCGTGAATAAGCACGTTTTCCTTTGCTTTCTCTACACACCTACATTTTCTTCATTCTCATTAGCCTTGATTCACTAAAATCCTCTCAGGAAATCAAAACTTATATGTTATCACATGCATCAAATTCACTACATTTTGAAGAGTTCCTCTCACTAACGTGGTAGAAATTGGAGCAGCTTTATTCACTTTTCAGTTTATTTTAATCCCTACCTTTATTATTGTTTTCTGTCCAAGATTCACTTAAAGTGAAAGTAAAGTTGAGTAGCCTGCAATCTATGTTTAAAGAATTCATCATTCATGAATTTTTAGCAAATTCAATTATAGACCTATTTACGCTCATGAAAGCTGTCCGTCTGGTTAGCCGACTCTCCGCCCGCATTCTAATTTTTTGTTAATCATGACGAGCAAGCATTCTATACATCTAATTGGTCCCCCCATGGGTGTCTCAAACTGTTAGTTTCACGCCCACATGTTCCTATGCGCATGCGGCTAACCGAGAATTTTAATCCATTATCGGATGTACGTTCACAATAGCCGCATGCGCATTTAAACAGCTGAAGGAAATATTAATAGTGACTTCACTCATTAGCAACGAACGATCGGGCGATTATAGATTGCTTGTTAGAGTCGTCAGGGAATTCACTGCTTGGAAAATGCTCATACGATCACCGCTATGATACTAAACAATGAATCCAGTGATACAATGTTTAGTATCGTAGCATAGCTCGTATCATTGCACATGCGCAAAAAATGGGATAACGAGAACGAGCACGGCTAATAAAGTATTGAGCAGGTGGGACCGCTTTTACGTCTAACAGTTAGAAACCCGGAAGAGAGCAAGTGGCGGAGGAAGTGATGAAAAAGGTGCGCTATATTAAATATAAAATGTATTATTTTCGTGACAAGTTGGAAAAATATGAAGTTAGCAACTGTAATGTATGCCTGCTGTACAATACATAAATATCTTGGGGTATTGAAAACTTTACTTTTACTTTAAGCAGGAGAGCACATGCACATCTATTTGAATTGGGCATTTGTTGCGCATATGTTGCGACAAAGATATATATTAGGCTCACAAACTGTTTTCATTGAGTCTGGGCCAGTGTTTCCATAATTTCCCTTCTTTATTCACTAACAGTTTGATGATCAAAAACTCGCCGGCACAGAGAGAAATGATGCAAAGGCACTGGGAGCTTTTGCATCTGTCAAGCCTTCATATCTTAGAACCCTGCATAGCTATAGATAAATAGATATCAAGCTGAAATCTGACTTTCTAAAATTCTTTAAAAGATCTCGCAGTTCTGACGAGACGTCTTAAATAATCTCGCCAGAGTGGAGAGCTTTAGATCATCAGATTTAAGAATTGGAGCACTAATTAGCAAGGCAGATTTCTTCAATTCTTTTTCATAATATTTAGCAGATTCGTTAAGGCTTTAGGAAGCTCCCAAATCTCAAAGAATCAGCTACATACAATAGTATAGGAATTGGAGATACTTGTCTCACTGGAAGCCTCTGAAATGTTGGTGAATCTATGCCTCTTCATCTTTGACTTTCTTACACCTTCCTGCTCTTTTTCTATTACTTTCTCTCTCTCTGTCTCCCTCTCTCCATGTATTTATTTCCCTCTTGTTCTGCAGGAGGGGCAGCGTCACGCTAATGAGTGTTTTAGCTATTCATTTGTTTTACTCGCAGGCCCGTAATGAATTAAAAGGCGGGGGGACCTCGGAGACCGATTTTTAATACAAACTCCCCTCCTGGTGCCGACCCCGACCGTCAGCGCCGTGCCCGTTACTACGGCAACCGTGGGCATTTTCATGCAAATTGGCTGCTCTATGGATGAGCTGGTGCCGGCACATCCTACAACTAATCATGATAAAATTAGTTTCACTATATTTAAATGACTCTACCTAATGCATTATATCCATATGCATGAAATTGCTTCGGCTAATGCTCTGCATAAAATAGCAAAGACGCTGCAAATTACCATATTGCCGGGCCCTAAAACAGGCTGCCATAAAGAAGGATACCAACCCCCCCTCTATGGGATTTTTATTAAATGTCTCACCCCCAAGGCATTTATTAGAAGTGCTATGATGGGAGAATTTGCACAACACCCTGAACTGCCCGCAGCATCCTGCAGGCTAGTGAGGCTACAGAGTATACATGCAGCACTTTAGAGGTTAATTGCTCACTCTGCCCCCTCCCCATGTATTTTAACTAGTTTGATATTTATTTTAACCTTTTCAGTGCCAAAAGTCAAAACATGTTGCTACAAAGCTCAATTAGATGGTAAAGATTAGAGGTTTTTAGAGATGATCTGCATAACATGTAATCTATGGAAATTCTAAGCAGAAATTCCTCTTTGTCTTCATTATAGGACACGGCACTTAGATTATATCATTCCCTTTTTTATGTTTATTAAGCTGTCATATTTATTAACCATTCATAGGTCATATGTGTAACCATTCAGTAAGCTGAAAATAAACAACAGAAATATGTATCTTTAAAAAGGTTTTCTAGCTCTGACGTTCAAGGTCTAAATGTTGAATGTATATATAATATATTTACATATAATTCTAAATATATAAAATACATTTTAACTAGACATTATATATATTTGTTTTTTAAAGTTGTATTCTAAATAAATAAATGATTTTGTTTAAAATAAAATGTTATATATATAAATATACTCTAAAATGTTCCTTTATGTTCAAAATATAAATCTATGTTAAACACTGATTTTGAAATGCTTATGTATGAAGTTTGCTGATCTAGATCATTACACATTTTGGAAATCTGAGGTAAAGGTAAACTGGTTTAATGTTTTATGTTTTTCATTTTTTTAAATGGTGAGATTGAGATATAGGTAGTGTTTAACCCTTTGAGTGCTAAGCACTTTCCCACCTAGGTGCTTAGCTGTTTAAATTTTTTTTTTTTTTTTTAATATATATTTTTTTTACTTTTTTTTCCCCACAGATCCCCAAGACTTACACTGTTTCTTTCCAACGGTGGGTTTTGGGGGTCTGTAGCTGCTTAGATGCCTGAGATACAGGCTTCTAAGCAGCATGCCCCCTTTTCCTATAATTAAAGTGAATGTACATTTTGATGCATCAACATTTACATTCACTTTAACATTATTTATTTTTAAATAAAGTTGCACGTTGACGTCATCACATCACTGCACATGACGTCACCGCGCATAATGTGAAGCCCCGGCGATGCCTGTCACTTTACTGGGAGCCCCCAGATCCCCCTCAAGGTGGGAGAGTGCTAGCGACGGCTCTGAGCCGTTGTTAGCACCTGAGTGGGAAACTCTGCAATGGCTCAGAGCCGTCGTTAGCACTGAAAGGGTTAAAGGGGCAGTCTAGTCAAATTTAAACTTTCTTGATTCAGATAGCACATGCAATTTTAAACAACTTTCCAATTTACTTTTATCATCAAATTTGCTTTGTTCTTTTGCTAATTCTTTGTTCAAAGCTAAACCTAGGTAGGCTCATATGCTAATTTCTAAGCCATTGAAGACTGCCTCGTATTTCAGTGCATTTAGGCAGTTTTTCAGTTAGACAGTGCTAGTTCAGGTGTGGCATATAGATAACATTGCACTCACTCCCGTGGAGTTATTTATGAGTCAGCACTAATTGGAACCCCCTCACCTCCGTCACTCTCAGGCAACGGGCATAGCCCCAACGGCTTCCTCACCATCGTGGGGCATCAGGGTCGGTGAGTCTTTCTTCCCTGGGCCCTGTTTGCGGTGGTCGTATAGCACGCCCCTCCTCTCTACTAGGTCTTGCTCTGTTGGCCTCGGCCCTGCCTCCCGCGGTCACATTACCGGCTCATGGTCCAAAGCTATTTTATTTTTTGGCGAGCCATGAGTAGGGCGCGGCGGGAGTGGCAGCTGTTCAAATGGTGTTGGGCAGAGGATGGTTTATCTCACAACAGGTAAGGGGGATCATCAGACCGCACGGTCGGGCGAGATGGACCACCACAAGGGGCAGGATGTTGTTAAAGGGACATGAAACCCAGATTTTTTTCTTTCATGATTCAGAAAGAGTATTCAAATTTTAAACAACTTTCCAATTTACTTCTATTATTTAATTTGCTTCCTTCTCTTATCTTTTGCTGAAAGGTTTATCTAGGTAAACTCAGGAGCAGCAAAGAACCTAGGTTCTAGCTGCTGATTGGTGGCTGCATATATATACCGATTATCATTGGCTCACCCATGTGTTCAATTAGAAACCAGTAGTAAATTTCTGCTCCTTCAAAAAAATGATACCAAGAGAATGAAGCAAATGTGATAATAGAAGTAAATTGTAAAGTTGTTTAAAATTTGTATGTTTTACCTAGATCATGAAAGAAAATGTTTGCGGGCCAGTACAACTTGGACCTTTGTTCACCAATGATGTGTTCTAACTTGTGTGCCTATTTTGAGCAGTTCAGCTCTTTCTTGTATTGGGCGATCGTGCATGAGGCTGGTCTGGACCAGGTGACCCATTATCTTGCTGACTTTCTACTTCTAGGTATGGCAGATTTAGTGTGAGCACTTACTTGATTCTATGGTGGGTTTGGGACCCCATTAGCGCAGAATAAAACAGAGGGCCTGTCTATCAGTTTGATCTATCTGGGGATAGAGATCAATATTGCAGCAAAGGACTGTAGGTTGCCAGGTGCTAGTGAAGCTATTTTTACTATGCTGCGGGCAGGTTGGACCACTTTGACAGGGCTGTAGCCCCTACTTGGATTTTTGAATTTTGCAGGTAGGGTTATCCCCCTAGGGAGAATCTTCAATAGATGTATGGAGGTGGCCTTAAAAGGTCTAGTTTTTCCAAGAGCTAGAATTCCAATTTCAAGGTCAATGAGGGCAGATCTGAAGGTTTGGAAGGTATTCCTTAGGGAGTTTAACGGAATAAGGTTGTGGCTTCCTCTGCCAATGTCTAATCAGGCCCTGCACCTTTTTATGAATGCAGTTCAGGCTTTGGGGCATATTTTGATGGGGCTTGGTGTGTAAAGGAATGGTCCTTAGTTTGGAAAAAAACGGGCCTACTTAAGAACCTGACCCTGTCAGAGCTTTTCTATTTTAGTTGCCATTTAGTTGTGGGGCGATTGGTTGCATAATAGGGCTGTTGCTTTTAGTCTGACAACCTCCAGTGGTGATCATGCTTAGACAGCTAGTGCCTCATTGTCTGCAGCACAATATTAGCTTTAGCGCAAGGCACATGCCAGGGGTTAATAATATAATTGCCAGAGCTTTATCATGCTTTCAGTGGGCTAGATTTATAGAGGCTGCTAATGTCAGGGGTTATCTTTGTCCATCTTATCTCTTGCAGGTGGCAATGTCTGGAGGACTGGACTGATGATGCTCAAAGGGTCTTTGGTGCCATAAACATGGGAAGTCTACAACACATACTGGGGTGAGTGTAATTGCTTTGCTGTAGACAGAGGGGGCTGCTGGAGGGAGCCAAGGGTCTTAATTTTCCTGGAGTAGTTTGCTTTGGCTGCACCAGTGTGTGGGAGGGTCCCAGGGAGCCATAGGGGGACGGGTCACAGTGGTGTGCCTCTACTTTAAATTATATGGCATTGAGGATGTCAACAGGTAATTTTTAGTGAGAACAGCATTAAAGGAAATTTACAGGTTGGGGATGGTGGTGAAGGAAGTTAGTGAGCCTTTTACCAGTGCAAGATTGCAGAGGTTGGTGTTATGTTTGACAGATGTGTGCTTCACTTCATATGAGGTGTTGCTTTTTTTTCAACAGCTTTTTCATTGGCATACTTTGGGGCCCTTAGGGATAGAGAGCTGGTATCTAATTTGAAAGCAGTTTTGGGTTCATCTTTGAGATTAGATCAGGTGAGGGTGGATGAGTACTCTGTGTTATTTTTCATTGCAAGGTCCAAAATGGATCAAATTGGTAGGGACAGATGGCTCAATTTCGATTCACAAGAGGAGCCAACTATCTGCCCGTGGGATTATCTAATTGTTACGTAAGGGTCAGACCCAAGGTGGGTGGTGCATTTTTGGTTCACGTTGACAATTAATTTTTGTTCTATTTTCAGTTTAGATTTGTATTACATATGGTGGTTTTGAGGTTGAGGTGGAATGGTTTGGGCTGACTTGCCTGAAAATGTAAGCAAAGCCATGAGGAGATGGGGTAGACCCCATGTGTTACTGCTTCATTTGGGGGGGGCACAGTGTGAACCATGCCCATGGGGGATTTGTCTAGCATAATATTAGATGGATGAAAGTGCAGGTCCCCAGGTGTGATCTTGATCTGGTCAAATATTATTTCTAGGAACTGTTGGAGGTATATGGCTTTCAGGAAGGCTGATTTTAGAGTTAAACTGAAGATTGATAGAGATGTGGGGTGTGCTTTGGAGGCAGATGGAGATATAATGGTGGACTTTCTAGGGTTTTTTAGGCCAGATGGGGTGCACCCATCCAATGCGGCATGGACTTATATCTTGGGAATTTAAAAAGGGTCTTGGTTGTGGTGGTTGGTATTTGATGGCAGCAAGTGTCCCATGTTCTCTTTTGGGTGGTGGTAAGGTGTGCGGTAAATCGAGTATGAAAGGCAGTTACCCAGCAATAGAAGGGAGGGACAAGTGGTGCAATTTATCACTCCAGTACCAAGGCTGGCATTTTGGTGGCCCACTGCTCGATCTTTCTTAGCTGGTCTGGCCAAGTGAATGGGTGTCCCCTTCTCTTAGGGTGGCCTCACCCCTTCTAGTGGGATTGTTAGGAGTGGATAGGTCATCTTGCTAGCCAGTTCTTGTTACAATTAAGTTATCATTTATTCAGTTAATGTAATATTCAATAAAGTTACTCCTTTCTTTTCACCACCTCACATAATAAAATGAGGTTATTTTCCCCAAAGAAGTGGTGTTGTGTTTTTTATTGTAATTAATACGTTTTTCCAGCTGCTTCTCATGCACCGGTTAAAAAATGTATACCCTTAGGTAAGTACAGAACCAACTGGGGCAGAAGACCTTAAGGGTTAATTTCTGAAATGCATACAAGTGAGCTGTTCATGTAGGTTGTGTTAGGTGTGAGGTCAGGAGGAAAGGATATTAATTGGCATGTAGGCAGAAAGTAGCCCTCTCATCTTGTTTTGCTGTCTTCCCTCTCTAACCCCCTGTTAGGCCTTATATTATAACCGGGGGTATCACTTGACACTTAGCAGTATTCTACACCTTAACCTGGAACTGAATGGGTTACTTGGTGAGATCTCGGGAAACAGCATTTAGACATGCGGCAAGTAAAGTCATTCACATTTTCTGCTATAATAGTTAACTATAATAAAACGCTGAATAGGCCACAATATGTCACTGCACATGAGTACGGTCTCTCCAGTACTCTCTGTCTACCTCCCAGCATCCTCAAACTACTAATCTGTCTGCACAAAGACCCAACCAGCCCCCCTATCTACCCCCAAACAACACTGCATCTTTATTTCTCAACCTGCATAGCTGGCATCCCCAAATAGCATCGAAATTTCCCTGCTCTGTACACTCTCCACAGTGAAGCATGACATGGGAACAGCACAAGTATCTCTGGGTGGCTTCTGATAACTTTAAGAACAGTCTTTGTCCTCTTAGAGCTCCACCTCCCTCAGACACTCTGCTTCAATACCATAGTCCATTTGCAGTAGGGGTGCTTTGCACTTGAGAAAGTGTCTTTCTGCAGATACATGCTGGAAGTATAATGGTTTGTTCATGGGAAGGGAAACAGGTGGATCCTCGCAGCAACAGACACTCAAGTCAGAAGGAGTCTAAGAAGGAAACAAAACAGCACAAGATGAGCATGCACCCTGATACAATTACAATTATGCCCAACAAAACTTCTTTCACTTTTCTTGTAAGCATCACAATTTCATTTAATAGCTTAACTTATCCTATGTCATTTAAAACCAGGAAAACATTGTGGATATATAATATAAGATAAATACATTTATTATACTTTTACAGAGAATAACTCACAGCTTCTCTATAAAATGTAAATGTTACCTTAAACATGAATACTAAGCAAGTAAAAACTGCTAGACTTCATCAAGAGGCTGTATGGCTATGCTAAGTAACTTGTGCTAAGGCCTGACCTTAAAAAAAATGAAAAGTAAAACGGTCAATAAAAACATTTTCTTTAAAATTAATTTCTTCACATTTTCTCTTTGAACTACTAAACAAAATAACCTACGCCTAGATTTAGAGTTTGGTGTTAGCCGTCAAAAGCAGCGTTAAGGGCTCGTAACGCTGCTTTTTACCGCCCGCTGGTATTTAGAGTCAGCCAGGAAAGGGTCTAACGCTCACTTCCAAGCCGCAACTTTTCCATACTGCAGATCCCCTTACGCCAATTGCGTATCCTATCTTTTCAATGGGATCTTCCTAATGCTGGTATTTAGAGTCTTGGCTGAAGTGAGCGGTAGAGCCTCTACCGACAAGACTCCGTCCCCAGAAAAAAGTCAGTAGTTAAGAGCTTTCTGGGCTAACGTCGGTTCATAAAGCTCTTAACTACTGTGCTCTAAAGTACACTAACACCCATAAACTACCTATGTACCCTAAACCGAGGCCCCCCACATCGCCGCCACTATAATACATTTTTTTAACCCCTAATCTGCCGACCGCACATCGCCGCCACCTACATTATCCCTATGAACCCCTAATATGCTGCCCCTAACATCGCCGACACCTACATAATATTTATTAACCCCTAATCTGCCCCCCCAAACGTCGCCGCTACCTTACCTACACTTATTAACCCCTAATCTGCCGACCGGACCTCGCCGCCACTATAATAAATGTATTAACCCCTAAACCGCCGCACTCCCGCCTCGCAAACCCTATAATAAATAGTATTAACCCCTAATCTGCCCTCCCTAACATCGCCGCCACATAATTTCAAGTATTAACCCCTAATCTGCCGACCGGACCTCGCCACTACTATAATAAATGTATTAAACCCTAAAGGTAAGTCTAACCTTAACCCTAACACCCCCCTAAGTTAAATATAATTTTATTCTAACGAAATAAATTAACTCTTATTAAATAAAGTATTCCTATTTAAAGCTAAATACTTACCTGTAAAATAAACCCTAATATAGTTACAATATAATGAATAATTATATTGTAGCTATTTTAGCATATATATTTATTTTACAGGCAACTTTGTATTTATTTTAACTAGGTACAATAGCTATTAAATAGTTATTTAATATTTAATAGCTGCCTAGTTAAAATAATTACAAAATTACCTGTAAAATAAATCCTAACCTAAGTTACAATTAAACCTAACACTACACTATCATTAAATTAATTAAATAAATTACCTGCAATTACCTACAATTAAATAAACTAAACTAAATTACCAAAAAAACAAACACTAAATTACAAAAAATAAAAAAAGATTACAAGAATTTTAAGCTAATTACACCTACTCTAAGCCCCCTAATAAAATAACAAAGCCTCCCAAAATAAAAAAAATTCCCTACCCTAATCTAAATTAAAAAAGTTAACCGCTCTATTACCTTACCAGCCCTTAAAATGGCTTTTTGCGGGGCATGCCCCAAAGAAATCAGCTCTTTTGCCTGTAAAAACAATACCACCCCCCAACATTACAACCCACCACCCACATACCCCTACTCTAACCCAAACCCCCCTTAAATAAACCTAACACTACCCCCCTGAAGATCTCCCTACCTTGAGCCGTGTTCACCCAGCCGGGCACCGATGGACCAAAAGAAGACATCCGGAGCGGCAGAAGTCTTCATCCTATCCGGGCAGAAGAGGACATCCGGACCGCAGACATCTTTATCCAAGAGGCATCTTCTATCTTCATCCATCCGACGAGGAGTGGCTCCATCTTCAAGACCTCCGGCACGGAACATCCTTCTTCAACGACGACTACCCGATGAATGAAGGTTCCTATAAGTGACGTCATCCAAGATGGCGTCCCTCGAATTCCGATTGGCTGATAGGATTCTATCAGCCAATCAGAATTAAGGTAGGAAAAATCTGATTGGCTGATTGAATCAGCCAATCAGATTCAAGTTCAATCAGATTGGCTGATCCAATCAGCCAATCAGATTGAGCTTGCATTCTATTGGCTGTTCCGATCAGCCAATAGAATGCAAGCTAAATCTGATTGGCTGATTGCATCAGCCAATCGGATTGAACTTGAATCTGATTGGCTGATTCAATCAGCCAATCAGATTTTTCCTACCTTAATTCCGATTGGCTGATAGAATCCTATCAGCCAATCGGAATTCGAGGGACGCCATCTTGGATGACGTCATTTAAAGGAACCTTCATTTATCGGGTAGTCGTCGTTGAAGAAACATAGGAAACAATGGGGCTGCGTTAGGAGCTTAATGCTGCTTTTTTGCAGGTGTTAGGTTTTTTTTCTGCCCAAACAGCCCCATTGTTTCCTATGGGGGAATTGTGCACGAGCACGTTTTTCCAGCTAGCCTCTACCATAAGCAACGCTGGTATTGAGAGTTGAAGTGGCGGTAAATATGCCTTTACGCTCCCTTTTTGGAGCCTAACGCAGCCCTTCAGAGAACTCTAAATACCAGCGTTGTCTTAAGGGTGCGCTGGAAAAAAAAGCAGCGTTAGCTACTCGGGTCTTTACCGACAAAACTCTAAATCTAGGCGCTAGTGTTGTTTTATTCTGCAAAGCTACTATATGTAATGTTTATAGTAGAATCAGCTGTCTCGTCTAATACTACTAATTCACTAATTATTTTATGCAACCTAAATTCTCTCACACTCCTGTATGAGGAAAGAATATACCAACATCACATTATTAAAACTACACAATCTTTTAAAGGTAAACACATCTTTATGGTAAACACCAGGATATAACAAAACTCAAATTGCAGATACCATACCAGCATATACATGCTTTCATAACACAGATCCAATAAGAGCCATTGTAAGTAGAAAATATACCATCAATATCACTATATTGTAATTATACTACTCCCAAAACTCATATTTCTCTGTATAATTGACATAAAATTCTAGCTGAGATGTGGCCTCACTCTTTTATTTTGAGTAGTTTGATTATACACTAAGGAATGATTACAATGGAAAATCCCTACAAAAACTTCATATTCTCATACCTTTCTCCACTGTAAGACACATATATCCCTTCTTCGCCTAAATATTAAGAGGCGGTATAGAAACATGGGGGAACCTTCTGTATTCTACAATGGTGAAGGGTCTAGAATATTCTGAGATATTTCAGCATTTTCTTTATACTATAAAGGTGCAAACATATTCTCTATACTCAGTGGGCCATACAATAGGTTACAACACTGCAAGGTTTAGAGTTACACTTATCTGGAATGTTACTTTGTTTAAGTACATAAACTACAATGTATACTAATACAAATAAGGCATACTTTTCTGCAGACAAAGCTATATGACTTCTTATAACTAATATGATCAATAAAAATAACACAATTACAAAAGGATACAATATGAGTAAACAAGTTAAAACAAAATACCCCTAATTTAGCTGTGGATGTCTCTGTAACATGTCTTCAACTCCAACAGTCAAGGCACAGTCCAGAGAAGAATAGTCTTAATGTTCTAAAGACACACATCATAGGAAACAGTCATAGATAAGATTACCCAGAGTCCAATTCTGGGGCTGGCACCAGCTTGCAATGCAAAGGATAGATCCAAAAGATAGTTCAGCAACTTTAACTGCAGTATGGTGGTTAAAACAAACTTGACAAAGGTATTTTTATCTTCCTTTTCTTTCCTTTACCTAGGCACCAGTCATCTCTTTATTTAAAAGGTCTACTTGCATTCAATCTTCAAACTTTTAGAGAGTGCACTATGGAATTTTATCTGTACAGATTTACCTAAATATGAAAAACTCAAAAATAATTAGATAGTGTTCTTTTTTTTTCTTTCTGGATACAGCTCCATGATCTCATCCTGCAAATAAAAATATTTTGTTAACAACTTGTCTAAATATTTTAGGTTTATTTTCTTACTTAAAAACACTCACCCAAATCACATAAATAAAGATACCACTTATAGTAAAAGTTTGTATACTGGAGCCTTATCTATTGAATAGCCTAAGTAACCACAGTCTCCGTGAGGTACAGGATAGTTAAGTAATAAAATTACAATTTTCCATTGCTCTGTCTAAGCACTGAGCTCTGGTTTTTCAGACAAATATCTGATAAGGACAATAAGATATTATATTACCTGAAACTCAACCCATTGTAATAGGCTGTGATTTAAAAGCACAAAAGCAACTACTTCATATATACAAATAATCCTGAAAATGCAATTTCTCCTACATTTTATACTATACAACTGGTGTAACAAATCATTAAAAATACATCAACATAAAAACAATTTTACAGTGTACTGTCCCTTTAAGGGCTGACCGTTTATAATATGTATATTACATATATAACTTAGCCATTATTAGGAAACTTGTATTATTTCCCTGCAATCTGGATTCTGCCCCAAACACTCAACTGAGACTGCCCTTACCAAGGTTACTAACGATCTTCTCTCTGCTAAAAAATATTGGCCACTACTCTATAATCATCTTACTTGACCTCTCAGCTGGCTTCAACACAGTTGACCACCCCCTCCTCCTACAGACCCTTAGCTCTTTTGTCCTCTGTGACACTGCTCTTTCCTGAATTCACTCTTATCTTTCTCACAGGTCTTTTTCTGTGTCATTTGCCGGCGACTCCTCCTCTCCAAGGCCTCTGTCTGTTGGAGTATCTCAAGGATCTGTTCTGGGTCCTCTACTCTTCTCCATTTATACTTTTTCGCTGGGTAAACTTATCAACAGTTATGGCTTCAAATATCACCTCTATGCTGACTCTCCACCCCTGCTCTCTCTCCATCTGTCCTTTCTCATGTCAGCGACTGCTTATCTGGTATTTCTTCCTGGATGGTCTCTCACCACCTAAAGATTAACATGTCCAAGACTGATCTCCTTCTTATCCCCCCTCAAGCTCTACGTCGACTTCTGACTTCTCTATCCCTGTTGACGACATCACAATTTCCCCATTGCCCCAAGTCCTCTGCTATCCTTTGTCCCCCATATCCAATCGCTTTCTACATCCTGCCGCAACCGTCTACGCAATATTAACAAGATTCGCCTTTTCTGAGCGCTTACACCACAGAGCAAATAATCCACTCCCTTGTTATTTCCCGACTTGACTACTGCAATAACCTACTTACTGCCCTTCCTCTTTCCCGCCTCTCCCCCCTTCAATCCATCCTAAATGCCTCTGCCAGGTTGATCCACCTTTCCCGTTGCTCTGTATCTGCTGCACCTCTCTGCGAGTCCCTTCATTGGCTCCCCATTCAAAGCAGAATTCAATTCAAAATTCTCACCCTTACATACAAAGCTCTCACCAACGCCGCTCCCTTCTACCTATCCTCTCTATTAAACAAGTATACTCCAGTCCGCCCACTAAGATCCAACAATGACCTGCTCCTTGCATCCGCGACTATCACCTCTTCTCATGCTAGACTGCAGGACTTCTGTCGTGCAGTACCTACCCTCTGGAACACTCTCCCTCGTGCTGTCAGGCTTTGCCCTAATCTTTCTTCCTTTAAATGCTCCCTGAAGACTTTTCTGTTCAGAGAAGCCTACCACCCAACTCAATAATAAATTAATTTCACTTACCTAACATTTCCCTCATCTAACTCTACATTAACATCTTTCTCAATTTTTCAGTCCTCACTTCCTGTTTCTCAACCTCCTACCCTTCTAGATTGTAAGTTCCCACGGGAATAGGGCCCTCAATTCCTCCTGTATGTGTTTGTAAATTTTTTCCTGTCTCTTACAAGTTTTATATCATTGTTTTATTTAAATGAATTGTATCCATGGACAGCGCTGCGGAATATGTTGGCGCTTCATAAATAAAGTATAATAATAATAATTAAAATTCTACTTCTTTACTGTATCTTAACCTGCATATATTTTGGACATACTTAAATCAACCTATTAATCACTTGCCAGAAAAACGCTCTTATTTACCAGACCTAAAATCATGCACATCATCACACTTATAAATTCCTTACACCTAGATTACGAGTTTTGTTGGTAAAGCCGTGCGGGGCTAACGCTCAGTTTCAGCTCACCTACAAACAATGCTGGTATTACAGGTTTTTTACAACCCGGCGTTAGCCTCTAAAAAGTGAGCGAAGAGCAAAATTTAGCTCCACATCTCACCTCAATACCAGCGCTGCTTACGGTAGCGGTGAGCTGGCTAAACGTGCTCGTGCACAATTTCCCCATAGGAAACAATGGGGCAGAATCGGCTGGAAAAAAACCTAACACCTGCAAAAAAGCAGCGTTCAGCTCCTAAAGGGCATAAATCACCTAACATTCCTAAATTGTTTGGAATAACGTGCTTTAAAACATCAGGTATGCTGTTGTATCGATCAGGTAGTGTAAGGGTTACGCCCGCTTCACAGTGACAGACCAAACTCCCGCAACGGGTACAACATCATCATCATCACACCGTACGTCCATGTGTGTAATGCTGCCTGACTGAGACATATCCCTGTTATCTACATCCTCTGGCAATAATGGTTGCGCATCAATCATTTCTTCCAACTGATGTGTAAATAACTCCTCTGACAGATCAAGTGAAGCGACTGTGGTGCTAGTGTTGGTGGTGGCGGCAGGCGGGCGAGTGGTAACTTGAGAGGTGCCTGAAGCTAAGCTGGAGGAGGATGGTGCGTCAAGGTTCCGAGCGGAAGCTGTAGAAGATTGGGTGTCCTGTGTTAGCCAGTCAACTATGTCCTCAGAAATGTTCGAGTTCGGGGTACGTGGACTCTGAACACTGGGCATTATTCTAGGGCCAAAGGGAATCACAGCACCACGAACATGACGGCCCCTGCGGGGTGGCCTGCCTCTGCCTGTCATTTTTTTTTCGATTGGTGGTACTATGCGTGCAAGCTACTGTGACAACAGATATGAGTAGCACTGTGCACTGGCAGAAGTTGGCAGAGTAGACGCTGTAGGCCTAACACACACGCTTGCAGACAACTAACTGCTATTCAATCTATTACAGTCAAAATTGTATATTTTTTTTTTAAATGTACACTACTGTTACACCAGATATGAGTTGCACTGGGGTGACACTGTGCCCTGGCAGGCAGGCAATGAAAACGCACACGTGTGAAGGAAACTGACTGCTATTATTTAACACAGTCAATAAGTGTTTTTTTTTTTAAATCTACACTACTGTTACACCAGATATGGGTTGCACTGGGGTGACACTGTGCCCTGGCAGGCAGGCCCTGAAACGCACACGTGTGAAGGAAACTGACTGCTATTATTTAACACAGTCAAAAAAGTGTTGTTTTTTTTAAACCTACACTACTGTTACACCAGATATGAGTTGCACTGGGGTGACACTGTGTCCTGGCAGGCAGGCACTGAAACGCACACGTGTGAAGGAAACTGACTGCTATTATTTAACACAGTCCAAAAAGTGTTGTTTTTTTTAAATCTACACTACTGTTACACCAGATATGAGTTGCACTGGGGTGACACTGTGCCCTGGCAGGCAGGCCCTGAAACGCACACGTGTGAAGGAAACTGACTGCTATTATTTAACACAGTCAAAAAAGTGTTGTTTTTTTTAAATCTACACTACTGTTACACCAGATATGAGTTGCACTGGGGTGACACTGTGCCCTGGCAGGCAGGCACTGAAACGCACATGTGTGAAGGAAACTGACTGCTATTATTTACACAGTCAAAAAAGTGTTGTTTTTTTTAAATCTACACTACTGTTACACCAGATATGAGTTGCACTGGGGTGACACTGTGCCCTGGCAGGCAGGCCCTGAAACGCATACGTGTGAAGGAAACTGACTGCTATTATTTAACACAGTCAAAAAAGTGTTGTTTTTTTTAAATCTACACTACTGTTACACCAGATATGAGTTGCACTGGGGTTACACTGTGCCCTGACAGGCAGGCACTGAAATGCACACGTGTGAAGGAAACTGACTGCTATTATTTAACACAGTCAAAAAATTGTTTTTTTTTTTTAAATCTACACTACTGTTACACCAGATATGAGTTGTTTCAAGGGGACTAACACCTGGACCTTGGCATGCCGGAGGGGGATCCATGGCAAAACTCCCATGGAAAATTACATAGTTGATGCAGAGTCTGGTTTTAAGTCATAAAGGGCATAAATCACCTAACATTCCTAAATTGTTTGGAATAACGTGCTTTAAAACATCAGGTATGCTGTTGTATCGATCAGGTAGTGTAAGGGTTATGCCCGCTTCACAGTGACAGACCAAACTCCCGCAACGGGTACAACATCATCATCATCACACCGTACGTCCATGTGTGTAATGCTGCCTGACTGAGACATATCCCTGTTATCTACATCCTCTGGCAATAATGGTTGCGCATCAATCATTTCTTCCAACTGATGTGTAAATAACAACTCTGACAGATCAAGTGAAGCGACTGTGGTGCTAGTGTTGGTGGTGGCGGCAGGCGGGCGAGTGGTAACTTGAGAGGTGCCCGAAGCTAAGCTGGAGGAGGATGGTGCGTCAAGGTTCCGAGCGGAAGCTGTAGAAGATTGGGTGTCCTGTGTTAGCCAGTCAACTATGTCCTCAGAAATGTTCGAGTTCGGGGTACGTGGACTCTGAACACTGGGCATTATTCTAGGGCCAAAGGGAATCACAGCACCACGAACATGACGGCCCCTGCGGGGTGGCCTGCCTCTGCCTGTCATTTTTTTTTCGATTGGTGGTACTATGCGTGCAAGCTACTGTGACAACAGATATGAGTAGCACTGTGCACTGGCAGAAGTTGGCAGAGTAGACGCTGTAGGCCTAACACACACACTTGCAGACAACTAACTGCTATTCAATCTATTACAGTCAAAATTGTATTTTTTTTTTAAATGTACACTACTGTTACACCAGATATGAGTTGCACTGGGGTGACACTGTGCCCTGGCAGGCAGGCCCTGAAACGCACACGTGTGAAGGAAACTGACTGCTATTATTTAACACAGTCAAAAAAGTGTTGTTTTTTTTAAATCTACACTACTGTTAAACCAGATATGAGTTGCACTGGGGTGACACTGTGCCCTGGCAGGCAGGCCCTGAAACGCACACGTGTGAAGGAAACTGACTGCTATTATTTAACACAGTCAAAAAAGTGTTGTTTTTTTTAAACCTACACTACTGTTACACCAGATATGAGTTGCACTGGGGTGACACAGTGTCCTGGCAGGCAGGCACTAAAACGCACACGAGTGAAGGAAACTGACTGCTATGATTTAACACAGTCCAAAAAGTGTTTTTTTTTTTTAAATCTACACTACTGTTACACCAGATATGAGTTGCACTGGGGTGACACTGTGCCCTGGCAGGCAGGCCCTGAAACGCACACGTGTGAAGGAAACTGACTGCTATTATTTAACACAGTCAAAAAAGTGTTGTTTTTTTTTAAATCTACTCTACTGTTACACCAGATATGAGTTGCACTAGGGTGACACTGTGCCCTGGCAGGCAGGCACTGAAACGCACACGTGTGAAGGAAACTGACTGCTATTATTTAACACAGTCCAAAAAGTGTTGTTTTTTTTTTAAATCTACACTACTGTTACACCAGATCTGAGTTGCACTAGGATGACACTGTGCCCTGGCAGGCAGGCACTGAAACGCACACGTGTGGTGGAAACTGACTGCTATTATTTAACACAGTCAAAAAAGTGTTGTTTTTTTTTTAAATCTACACTACTGTTACACCAGATCTGAGTTGCACTAGGATGACACTGTGCCCTGGCAGGCAGGCACTGAAACGCACACGTGTGAAGGAAACTGACTGCTATTATTTAACACAGTCAAAAAAGTGTTGTTTTTTTTTTAAATCTACACTACTGTTACACCAGATCTGAGTTGCACTAGGATGACACTGTGCCCTGGCAGGCAGGCACTGAAACGCACACGTGTGGAGGAAACTGACTGCTATTATTTAACACAGTCAAAAAAGTGTTTTTTTTTTTAAAAATCTACACTACTGTTACACCAGATATGAGTTGCACTGGGGTGACACTGTGCCCTGGCAGGCAGGCACTGAAACGCACACGTGTGAAGGAAACTGACTGCTATTAGTTAACACAGTCCAAAAAGTGTTGTTTTTTTTTAAATCTACACTACTGTTACACCAGATATGAGTTGCACTGGGGTGACACTGTGCCCTGGCAGGCAGGCACTGAAACTCACACGTGTGAAGGAAACTGACTGCTATTATTTAACACAGTCAATAAAGTGTTGTTTTTTTTAAATCTACACTACTGTTACAACAGATATGAGTTGCACTGGGGTGACACTGTGCCCTGACAGGCAGGCCCTGAAACGCACACTTGTGAAGGAAACTGACTGCTATTATTTAACACAGTCCAAAAAGTGTTTTTTTTTTTTAAATCTACACTACTGTTACACCAGATATGAGTTGCACTGGGGTGACACTGTGCCCTGGCAGGCAGGCACTGAAACGCACACGTGTGAAGGAAACTGACTGCTATTATTTAACACAGTCAAAAAAGTGTTGTTTTTTTTTAAATCTACACTACTGTTACAACAGATATGAGTTGCACTGGGGTGACACTGTGCCCTGGCAGGCAGGCAGGCAGGCACTGAAACGCACACGTGTGAAGGAAACTGACTGCTATTATTTAACACAGTCAATAAAGTGTTGTTTTTTTTTAAATCTACACTACTGTTACAACAGATATGAGTTGCACTGGGGTGACACTGTGCCCTGACAGGCAGGCCCTGAAACGCACACTTGTGAAGGAAACTGACTGCTATTATTTAACACAGTCCAAAAAGTGTTGTTTTTTTTTAAATCTACACTACTGTTACACCAGATATGAGTTGCACTGGGCTGACACTGTGCCCTGGCAAGCAGGCCATGAAACGCACACGTGTGAAGGAAACTGACTGCTATTATTTAACACAGTCAAAAAAGTGTTGTTTTTTTTTTTAATCTACACTACTGTTACACCAGATATGAGTGGTGGCACTGGGTAAGTGGGCACAGTATACACTGTGAGCCTGACACACACGCTGGCAGGCAGGCAACTGCAATTAGATTACACAGAAAAAAAAAAAAAGCAGACTGATGTTCTAGCCCTAAAAAGGGCTTTTTGGGGTGCTGTCCTTACAGCAGAGATCAGATGAGTCCTTCAGGACTGTAGTGGACACTGAATACACTAGCCTAGCTATCAATTTCCCTATTAAATCAGCAGCAGCTACACTATCCCTCCTCTCACTAAGAATGCAGCTTCCAAATGAATCTAAAATGGATGCTGTCCAGGAGGTGGGAGGGTCTGGGAGGGAGTACCTGCCGCTGATTGGCTGTAATGTGTCTTCTGACTGTGAGGTAAAGGGTCAAAGTTTACTCAATGATGAAGAATAGGGGGCGGATCGAACATCGCATATGTTCGCCCGCCGCGGCGAACGCAAACATGCTATGTTCGCCGGGAACTATTCGCGACATCACTATTATTAAATAATAATTAACTATTTAATAACTACCTAGTTAAAATAAAGACAAATTTACCTGTAAAATAAACCCTAACCTAAGTTACAATTACACCTAAAACTACACTAGCATTAAATTAATTACCTAAAGTAACTACAATTAAATACAATTAAATTAAATAAACTAAAGTACGGCAAAACCCCCCACTAAATTACAAAAAATAATAAAATAATTACAATTTTTTTAAACTAATTACACCTAATCTAATCCCCCTAATAAAATAAAAAAGCCCAAAATAATAAAAAGCCCTACCCTATACTAAATTACAAATAGCCCTTAAAAGGGGCTTTTGCGGGGCATTGCCCCAAAGTAATCAGCTCTTTTACCTGTAAAAAAAATACAATACCCGACCAACATTAAAACCCACCACCCACACACCCAACCCTACTCTAAAACCCACCCAATCCCCCTTTTATAAAACCTAACACTAACCCCTTGAAGATCACCCTACCTTGAGACGTCTTCACCCAACCGGGCAGAAGTGGTCCTCCAGAGGGGCAGAAGTCTTCATCCGATCCGGACAGAAGAGGACCTTCAGACGGGCAGAAGTCTTCATCCAGACGGCATCTTCTATCTTCATCCATCCGGAGCGGAGCGGGTCCATCTTCAAGCCAGCTGACGTGGAGCATCCTCTTCCAACGACATCCAAATGAAGAATGAAGGTTCCTTTAAATGACGTCATCCAAAATGGTGTCCCTTGAATTCCGATTGGCTGATAGGATTCTATCAGCCAATCAGAATTAAGGTAGGAAAAATCCTATTGGCTGATGAAATCAGCCAATAGGATTGAGCTCACATTCTATTGGCTGATTGGAACAGCCAATAGAATGCAAGTTCAATCCTATTGGCTGATTGGACGTCCTCTTCTGCCTGGATCGGATGAAGACTTCTGCCCCGAGGACCACTTCTGCCCGGTTGGGGGAAGACGTCTCAAGGTAGAGTGATCTTCAAGGGGTTAGTGTTAGTTTTTTTAAGGGGGGATTGGGTGGGTTTTAGAGTATGGTTGGCTGTGTGGGTGGTGGGTTTTAATGTTGGGGGGATTATTGTATTTTTTTTTACAGGTAAAAGAGGTGATTACTTTGGGGCAATGCCCCGCAAAAGGCCCTTTTAAGGGTTATTTGTAATTTAGTATAGGGTAGGGCTTATTATTTTTTTGGGGGGGAGCTTTTTTATTTTATTAGGGGGATTAGATTAGGTGTAATTAGTTTAAAAAATTGTAATTATTTTATTATTTTTATTATTTTTTGTAATTTAGTGTTTGTTTTTTTCCGTACTTTAGTTTATTTAATTTAATTGTATTTAATTGTAGTTAGTTTAGGTAATTAATTTAATGATAGTGTAGTGTTAGGTGTAATTGTAACTTAGGTTAGGGTTTATTTTACAGGTAAATTTGTCTTTATTTTAACTAGGTAGTTATTAAATAGTTAATATTTACCTAGTTAAAATAAATACAAAGTTGCCTGTAAAATAAAATTAAACCCTGAGATAGCTACAATAGGAGAGGGTGTACCGCTCACTTTTTCCAAGACTCGTAATACCGGCGTTAGGAAAATCCCATTGAAAAGATAGGATACGCAATTGACGTAAGGGGATTTGCGGTATGCTCGAGTCGTGGAAAAAAGTGAGCGGTACACTTGTACCTGCCAGACTCGTAATACCAGCGGGGGCGTTAAAAAGCAGCGTTGGGACCTCTCAACGCTGCTTTTTAAGGCTAACGCAAGACTCGTAATCTAGCCGTTAGTTCACTTGCAAAAACAATATATTGATATGTCTTAGACACATCAAATCTCTCATCAATCCTATAACTGGCACACAGAATTAAGCATTGTACACATTTTTATGATTACATGACTTATAAAATCACGTTACAGCAATAACACTTCAAGAAAATCATTACAGCGTCAGATTTCTTAGCTAAGAAACACTGATACACACACAGTTAAATTAATTACCAGTCAGAAAACACAGAGAAAAAAAGAAGCACCAAGGTCAGCTTTTGCAGAGATTGTAAGAAATACACATTTATCTTTCAACTTGCATACCGTAAATATTTCACTCCCAACATTCATTCTTAAGCAATTTTAACATACATCAAACTTTTAAAGACACAGAAAACACATTTTATTAACGTTTTATCTCTTTAAGGAAAGCATATATTTCAAACATATCAGGGACATTAGAAATACGAGAATATGAACTCTCCACCAAATTTAAAATGTATCTAAAATTGTCCTAACATTTCCCAGCAAATTGAGACATAAACAAAATATTTTTAGACCGGATAATAAATCCTCAGATATTTAGTGGGGAGCAAACCTTTTACACGTAACACGAGACACAGTAAAACATTGGACCGACACTTCTTACACATAAAGACACAGAGGCCTCAATTTATCAAGGTCTGTCGGACCTGATCCGACAGTGCGGATCAGGTCCGACAGACCTCGCTGAATACGGCGAGCAATATTGGCTGATCGGAACAGCCAATAGAATGCGAGCTCAATCTGATTGGCTGATCGAATCAGCCAATCGGATTGAACTTGATTCTGATTGGCTGATTCCATCAGCCAATCAGAATATTCCTACCTTAATTCCGATTGGCTGATAGAATCCTATCAGCCAATCGGAATTCGAGGGACGCCATCTTGGATGACGTCATTTAAAGGAACCGTCATTCGGCTAGTAGGCGTCGGGAGAAGAGGATGTTCCGCGTCGGATGGAAGATGATGGCTCCCGAAGAAAGAAGATTGAAGATGCCGTTGATAGAAGACTTCATCCGGATCATGGACCTCTTCAGCTCCCGCTTGGATGAAGACTTCATCCGGATCATGGACCTCTTCAGCTCCCGCTTGGATAAAGACTTCAGCCGGATCATGGACCTCTTCAGCCCCCCGCTTGGGCTTGGATCAGGACATCGGAGGAGCTCTTCAGGACGGATCGGTGAACCTGGTATGGTGAAGATAAGGTAGGAAGATCTTCAGGGGCTTAGTGTTAGGTTTATTTAAGGGGGGTTTGGGTTAGATTAGGGGTATGTGGGTGGTGGGTTGTAATGTTGGGGGGGGGGTATTGTATGTTTTTTTTTACAGGCAAAAGAGCTGAACTTCTTGGGGCATGCCCCGCAAAGGGCCCTGTTCAGGGCTGGTAAGGTAAAAGAGCTTTGAACTTTAGTAATTTAGAATAGGGTAGGGCATTTTTTTATTTTGAGGGGCTTTGTTATTTTATTAGGGGGCTTAGAGTAGGTGTAATTAGTTTAAAATTGTTGTAATATTTTTCTTATGTTTGTAAATATTTTTTTATTTTTTGTAACTTAGTTCTTTTTTATTTTTTGTACTTTAGTTAGTTTATTTCATTGTAGTTATTTGTAGGAATTGTATTTAATTTATTTATTGATAGTGTAGTGTTAGGTTTAATTGTAGATAATTGTAGATAGTTTATTTAATTAATTTATTGATAGTCTAGTGTTAGGTTTAATTGTAACTTAGGTTAGGATTTATTTTACCGGTAAATTTGTAATTATTTTAACTATTTTAGCTATTAAATAGTTCTTAACTATTTAATAGCTATTGTACCTGGTTAAAATAAATACAAAGTTACCTGTAAAATAAATATTAATCCTAAAATAGCTATAATATAATTATAATTTATATTGTAGCTATATTAGGGTTTATTTTACAGGTAAGTATTTAGCTTTAAATAGGAATAATTTATTTAATAAGAGTTAATTTATTTCGTTAGATAAAAATTATATTTAATTTAGGGGGGTGTTAGTGTTAGGGTTAGACTTAGCTTTAAGGGTTAATACATTTATTAGAATAGCGGTGAGCTCCAGTCGGCAGATTAGGGGTTAATAATTGAAGTTAGGTGTCGGCGATGTTAGGGAGGGCAGATTAGGGGTTAATACTATTTATTATAGGGTTAGTGAGGCGGATTAGGGGTTATTAACTTTATTATAGTAGCGCTCAGGTCCGCTCGGCAGATTAGGGGTTAATAAGTGTAGGCAGGTGGAGGCGACGTTGAGGGCGGCAGATTAGGGGTTAATAAATATAATATAGGGGTCGGCGGTGTTAGGGGCAGCAGATTAGGGGTACATAGCTATAATGTAGGTGGCGGCTCTTTGCGGTTGGCAGATTAGGGTTTAATTATTGTAGGTAGCTGGCTGCGACGTTGTGGGGGGCAGATTATGGGTTAATAAATATAATATAGGGGTCGGCGGTGTTAGGGGCAGCAGATTAGGGGTACATAAGGATAACGTAGGTGGCGGTCGGCAGATTAGGGGTTAAAAAAAATTAATCGAGTGGCGGCGATGTGGGGGGACCTCGGTTTAGGGGTACATAGGTAGTTTATGGGTGTTAGTGTACTTAAGAGCACAGTAGTTAAGAGCTTTATGAACCGGCGTTAGCCCAGAAAGCTCTTAACTACTGACTTTTTTCTGCGGCTGGAGTTTTGTCGTTAGAATTCTAACGCTCACTTCAGACACGACTCTAAATACCGGAGTTAGAAAGATCCCATTGAAAAGATAGGATACGCAATTGACGTAAGGGGATCTGCGGTATGGAAAAGTCGCGGCTGAAAAGTGAGCGTTAGACCCTTTTTTGAATGACTCCAAATACCGGCGGTAGCCTAAAACCAGCGTTAGGAGCCTCTAACGCTGGTTTTCACGGCTACCGCCAAACTCCAAATCTAGGCCTTAGTGATTTTGCATTGTCTCTTTATCATCTGTTTATTTATAATGCTATTCTATTGTGTTGATAGGTTATTTAAGCATTATGGCAGATATTTTCATAGAGTGTGTTTCTTACCACTTTTCATTTGTGTCTTTGATGGACCAGTCATCTCTTCTCTAGAATGCCTTTTTAAAGGGATAGGAAAGTCAAAACTAAGCATGCATAATTCAGATAGTGTGTAATTTTAAGACACTTTTAAATTCAAACCTATTTTCAAATGTGCTTTGTTCTCTTAGTATCCCCCTTGTTGAAAAAGAATACACACATATCCTACACTAGTGGGAGCTGATGCTGATTGGTGCCTGCACACATTTTACTCTTTCTGCAATGCTGTTCCTTCAGCAAAGGGTAACAAGATAATAGAGCAAATGTGAAAATAGAAGTAAATTTAAAAGTTGTTTAAAATTCTATGTTCTATTCAAATCATGAAAGAAAATTTTGGGATTTCCTGTCTCTTTAAAAAGGAAAATTTAAAAAGAGATTACAACACATCCAGATTATGTGAGATATCCAAAGTTTGTGCTTTGTACAGAGAATTAGCTTTTTAACACATTTAAAGGGACAGTGAGCAGCATAATAGTTTAATCTTGACATTTTACGGAATGCATTAACATTAATGGAATGCATTAAAATTTGTTCGCTAAAATTGTTTTTCAATAGCCACATGCTATTTGTTTTATTGGGATGAGCCACGTGTTACTGGATCAAACACAACTAACCACTGTCATTTTCTTAGCAAACTCTCAATTGTTTTGCAGTTCATTATCGTATCATCTCTGCTGAGTACAGTTATGGACAGATATGTGGCAGGTATGTAATCTACCATGTGCTCTTCAAATTCTCAGATGTTGAAAATATTTAAATTACATGTAAAGAGGAAAAAATAATAAAGTATGTTTCAAAGTTTTTTTAACTACACATAATTATAGAATATGACAATTATTATAACTTTTTACTGTTCCTGCTGCATGATACAGAAAGAGGGCAGGAGGCTATTTGCAGCTTAATCTAAGGTAAGACTTTAACATGCCTAAAGTGTAGATTGTCCCTTTAACTACATATAATTAACAATTTTTTATTCTAATCTCAAACGGCTAGATTACGAGTCTTGCGTTAGGCTTAAAAAGCAGCGTTGGCCGGTCCCAACGCTGCTTTTTAAGGCCCGCTGGTATTACGAGTCTTGAAGGTACAGGTGTACCGCTCACTTTTTTGGCCAGACTTGGAAATACCGCAAATCCACTTACGTCAATTGCGTATCCTCTTTTTTCAATGGGACTTGCATAGCGCCGGTATTACGAGTCTGCCAAAAAGTGAGCGGTAGACCCTCTCCTGTCAAGACTGGTACTGCATTTTAAAGTCAGTAGTTAAGAGTTTTATGGTACAACGCTGTAGCATAAAACTCTTAACTAAAGTTCTAAAAAGTACACTAACACCCATAAACTACCTATTAACCCCTAAACCGAGGCCCTCCCGCATCGCAAACACTAAAATTACATGTTTAACCCCTAATCTGCCGAACCGGACATCGCCGCCACTATAATAAATATATTAACCCCAAAACCGCCGTACTCCCGCCTTGCAAACATTATTTAAATATTATTAACCCCATAATCTGCTGTCCCTAACATCGCCGACACCTACCTACATTTATTAACCCTTATCTGCTGCCCCCAATGTCGCCGCCACTATACTAAAATTATTAACCCCTAAATCTAAGTCTAACCCTAACCCTAACACTCCCTAACTTAAATATAATTTAAATAAATCTAAATAAAATTCCTATCATTAACTAAATAATTCCTATTTAAAACTAAATACTTACCTATAAAATAAGCCCTTAGCTAGCTAAAATATAACTAATAGTTACATTGTATATTGTCTTTTCATATTGGGAAGGAGCCGGTAACCTGCAATATACACTGTGAGTAGATATTCACCTTTGTATGGTGTATTGTCTGATATTTCAGCACCACTATTTTGCACCTAGACTTATACAACCGAGGAAGGAAAGGAAAGGAAGATACCAACGACTGATACAAGCTGAACCAGCGCCTCCAGCTAGCACACCTGTTACATTGTATCTAGCTTAGGGTTTATTTTTATTTTACAGGCAAGTTTGTATTTATTTAAACTAGGTACAATAGTTATTAAATAGTTATTAACTATTTAATAACTACCTAGCTAAAATAAATACAGTCACCTGTAAAATAAAACCTAACCTAAGTTACAATTACACCTAACACTACACTATAATTAAATTAATTCCCTAAATTAAATACAATTAAATACAATTTTATAAAATTAATCATCTAAAGTACAAACCCCCCCCCCCACTAAATTACACAAAATAATAAACAAATTACAAGATTTTTTAAACTAATTACACCTAATCTAATCCCCCTAACAAAATAAAAAAAAAAACCCAAAATAAAAAAAAGCCCTACCCTACACTAAATTACAAAAAGCCCTTAAAAAGGCCTTTTGCGGGGCATTGCCCCAAAGTAATCAACTCTCTTACCTGTAAAAAAAATTACAAATCCCCCCCAACATTAAAACCCACCACCCACACAAAAAACCCTACTCTAAAACCCGCCCAATACCCCCTTAAAAAAACCTAACACTAACCCCTTGAAGATCAACTTACTGGGAGAAGTCTTCACCCAACCGGGCCGAAGTCCTCATCAGCCAATAGGATTTTTTCTACCTTAATTCCGATTGGCTGATAGAATTCTATCAGCCAATCGGAATTGAAGGGACGCCATCTTGGATGACGTCACTTAAAGGTACCTTCATTCTGTGTTAGACGTCGATTGAAGAGGATGCTCCGCGTCGGATGTCTTGAAGATGGACCCGCTTCGCGCCGGATGGATGAAGAGAGAAGATGCGGTCTGGATGAAGACTTCTGCCCGTCTGGAGGACCACTTCGCCCGGCTTGGATAAAGACATCTCCCGGCTTCGTTGAGGACTTCGGCCCCGTTGGGTGAAGACTTCTCCCGGTAAGGTGATCTTCAAGGAGTTAGTGTTTTTTTAAGGGGGTATTGGGTGGGTTTTAGAGTAGGGTTGGTTGTGTGGGTGGTGGGTTTTAATGTTGTGGGGGGATTTGTAATTTTTTTTTACAGGTAAAAGAGCTGATTACTTTGGGGCAATGCCCCGCAAATAGCCCTTTTAAGGGCTTTTTGTAATTTAGTGTAGGGTTGGGATTTTTTTTATTTTGGGGGGCTTTTTTATTTTGTTAGGGGGATTAGATTAGGTGTAATTAGTTTAAAAATCTTGTAATTTGTTTATTATTTTCTGTAATTTAGTGTTTTTTTGTACTTTAGATAATTTTATTTAATTGTATTTAATTTAGGGAATTAATTTAATTATAGTGTAGTGTTAGGTGTAATTGTAACTTAGGTTAGGTTTTATTTTACAGGTACATTTGTATTTATTTTAACTAGGTAGTTAGTAAATAGTTATTAACTATTTAGTAACTATTCTACCTAGTTAAAATAAATACAAACTTGCCTGTAAAATAAAAATAAACCCTAAGATGGATACAATGTAACTATTAGTTATATTGTAGCTACCTTAGGGTTTATTTTATAGGTAAGTATTTAGTTTTAAATAGGAATAATTTAGTTAATTATAGTAATTTTATTTAGATTTCTTTTAATTATATTTAAGTTAGGGGGTGTTAGGTTTAGGGTTAGACTTAGGTTTAGGGGTTAATAACTTTAATATAGTAGCAGCGACATTTGGGGCGGCAGATTAGGGGTTAATAAATGTAGGTAGGTGGCATCGATGTTAGGGCCGGCAGATTAGGGGTTAATAATATTTAACTAATGTTTGCGAGGCGGGAATGCGGCGGTTTAGGAGTTAATATGTTTATTATAGTGGCGGCGACGTTGGGGGCAGCAGATTAGGGGTTAATAAATGTAGGTAGGTGGCGGCGACATTGGGGCGGCAGATTAGGGGTTAATAAATATAATGTAGGTGTCGGCGATGTTGGGGGCAGCAGATTAGGGGTTCATAAGTATAATGTAGGTGGCGGCGATGTCGGGGGCGGCAGATTAGGTGTTAATAATATAATGTAGGCTGCGCGATGTCAGGGGCGGCAGATTAGGGGTTCATAAGTATAATGTAGGTGGCGGCGATGTCGGGGGCGGCAGATTAGGTGTTAATAATATAATGTAGGCTGCGCGATGTCAGGGGCGGCAGATTAGAGGGTTAATAAGTGTAAGATTAGGGGTGTTTAGACTCGGGGTTCATGTTAGGGTGTTAGGTGTAGAAATAAAATGTATTTTCCCATAGGAATCAATGGGGCTGCGTTAAGGAGCTTTACGCTGCTTTTTTGCAGGTGTTAGACTTTTTTTCAGCCAGCTCTCCCCGTTGATTCCTATGGGGAAATTGTGCACGAGCACGTTACACCAGCTCACCGCTAACATAAGCAGCGCTGGTATTGGAGTGCGGTAAGGAGCACAATTTTGCTCAACGCTCACTTCTTGTCTGGGTTGTAAAAACCCGTAATACCAGCGCTGTCTGTAAGTGAGCGGTGAGCATAAACTGCTCGTTAGCACCGCATAGCCTCTAACACCAAACTCGTAATCTAGCCGAAAGTTTTTACTGTCCCTTTAACCTATGTCTATGACAACTTAACTGTTTACTTGCCGGCCCAATGCCATTATTGAATGTAAAACTGATAAAAAAAGAATGCATTTATATGCTATAGACAAACATTGTAGCAGTAACTGTGAGATTCATTTTGTAGTAAATTATCTTTAAATAGTAAAAGGGACATAAAACCCAACATTTTTTGTTTCATGATTCAGATAGAACATACATTTTTAAGCAACTTTTCAATTTACTTCTATTATCTAATTTTCTTCATTTTCTTGTTATCCTTTGTTAAACAGCAGAGATATAAGCTCAGGAATGTGCACGTGTCTGCAGCACTATATGGCAGTAGTTTTGCAAGAGCACTAGATGGCAGCACTATTTCCTGTTATGTAGTGCTTCAGGCATGTGCATGCTACCTATCTAGATATCTCTTCAACAAAGAATAACATGAGAACAAAGCAAATTTGATAATGGCAGTAAACTGGAAAGTTTTTTACAATTGTGTTTTCTATCTTAATCATGAAAGAAAAAATTTGAGTTTCCTATCCATTTAAATCCAGCAGTTTGAAAATGTTCCCTAAATCACCACTTGTGCTTTGCTATGGGTGCCACTATATTGAAACCAAACTTTCTCTTGTTGCTGGATCCCTCAGTAGCGCTTGCGCTGTAATTTGCTATGAAGTAAGCAAAGCTGTACTTATTGATTACTTATTGCATGTTACTGGGTTTGTACTGTATAATTTGATGCAATGCACTTCAATGTGTTGGAACCAAGTGGTTAAAGAGACAGTGTACTGTAATTTATTTTCTTCCCTTTAATCTGTACCCAATTATTCATTTTACCTGGTGGAGTGTAATAAATAATTTACATATATTTCCTTTACCTTTATTTTGTCATTTGATATAAAAAATATCTAAGTACTAGTTATAGAGAAGCTATGTAAACAAGAATATTTAGCAAGGTGAAATGCTTGTGCAATGCCGTCCCCTACACATTCACGGCCAATCGGTCGCTAGCAGGGGGTGTCAATCATCCCGATCGTATCTGATCGGGATGATTGCAGTCCACCACCTTAGATGTGGCCGATGAGTTAAGGAGCAGCGGTTTTAAGACCGCTGCTTCTTAACTCCTGTTTCCGCTGCTTAATAAATTGGCCCCTAAGTATCCAATTTCACTGTGTATATAAAGCTAAGGAAGATTTTGTGTAAATATAGAGAGATAAACTAATGAGGTCTCCTCTCCCTGGAAGCTCAGCCCATTTGATTAAGTTGTGTTTTCAGTTAGCAGAGACAGCTATATAAAAAAAATATACATAAAGACACAATTTCACATACATTTTAAACAGCTGGTATAACACAATAGGTGTACATTTTACAGTACATTGTCCTTTTAAGTGCATTTTTATTTATCATAAAAATAGGGAAAATTAAAAGCTAACAATGTACATTGAAGTGTAAACTCTGCATTCTACAACTAAATGTTGTTTTAACTTTCTGTTGTTAAATTAAGAATTCCTGGATGTGGCGGGGGGGGGGGGGAGGGTGCAGAATTTGTTTATATTTCCATTAAGAGGCAACTGTTAGTGTTTGAATTAGGACTTAAGCTCTGGCAATAACATACATTTTTTGTTTTAATAAAGATACACATGTACATATAATACAGACCAGAAAGAGAACAAGTACCATGAGAGACTCTGCACTGCAGTGAGTGGTTTTATGTAGAACTGAGCACATATAACAATATTTCTAAGGATTGGGAGACAGCTCCAAACTCTATCCATATGCTTTGCTAAAGGGCACAGTGAAGGCCAAAACCTTGGTATCATGTTATGATGTTGTAAATCCACTTTCCACATCAAATCCAGGTGTTTTGTTTTTACCTTCTTTCTGGTATCAAACTAACATCCCCTGCATAATATATGTAGAGCATCCTTATGTTTGTATGTATGTACATGTGCGTGTATATGTGGGAGAATGTTGTGTATGAGTGTGTGTGCATGTATGTATGGATGTGTGTGTTTATGTGTGCATGTATATGCATTTGTATGGTGTGCACAAATGTGTATGTGCACTTATGCAAATGTGTGTGTGTGGTGTGCATGTATGTATGGGTGTATGTATGTATGTATATGCTTTTGTACGGTGTGCATGAATGTGTATGTGCATGTATGCATATATATGTGTGTGGTGTGCATGTATGTATGGATGCGTGCATGTATGTATGTATGTATATACTTTTGTACAGTGTATGAATGTGTATGTGCATGTATGCATATATGTGTGTGTGTGGTCTGCATATATGTGTATGTCAGTGTATGCACTGGCATGTGCATGTGCATGTATGCATATGCAAGTGTGCAGTGTGGAAGTATGTGAATGTACATGTATGTGTGCATGTATGTGTATCTGCATGTATGCATATGCGCATGTGCATGTATGTGTATGTTCCTGTATTGATATGTGTGTGTTCGGTGTGTATGTATGTGAGCGTATGCGTGTTTATACCAGGAGATTTTCTGGTGGACTGCAGCACCTGGGGCTGGCCAGCTACAATTTAAAGGGGTGGTGCGGTTGGTGAGGCAATACATCTATATCACCTTTTTTATTTTCTTCACTGAGCTATATGCATAAAGGCCAAAGAGTATTTCCTTAAACATTTTATTTCATAGGCCATGTGCCATTTTAGTAGCCCTCCTAGTGTCTAGTCAATTCACATTGTGAGACAGAATATTCTAAGTGTCTTCTATAGATCACACTATGGAAAATCATTTTCAGATTGTGAAAGGGAGTCAAAGATAAAAACAATCTGGCATTTTTTTTTACAAATTAATATTATTTAATTCTGAAAAACAAATATTGGGGGAATGAGTATCGCTGTAATCCCTTGATAAAAAAGGGTCTTGTGCAGTATACAGACTCAACGGAAAATAGGGCTGCTTTTCCAGGGCTGTTTTTTATGCCCAGCCTGGCCCTGCTTGTGAGGTAGCACCTATAGCAAGGTGATAAAGATTTGCTGAATGCTAATGTAGTTTGCAGCCATTTTAAATGTTGGTTATTGTTTTTGCCACAGATCAATGATCTCCTCGCATTTCTCAGTGTCTCTTTCTTTGATTGTTCCTCTAAATCTGTCAACCTTCATATTTTCTGTCTTTTCCAGATTCAGTAGTGCTACAATACAATTGCTACAAACAATTTAGTGTGACAGTAGAAAATCTTTTAATGAATTTTAATCAATACGATATTCAATTATGGGTGTTGGGAGAATAGATGCTCTCCATACTTCAGCCTGAATTCAACATAAACTCACCCTTAGGGCCGATTATCAAAATCTTACTGGCATAGAGAAAAGTTGCGCAAAACGTTTTTTTGACTATTAAATTGTACTTTATGTGTCTCTCTTTACACCCCAAACCCTAATTAACAAGATAAACAGCTCTTAACCTCAAATTTGTCTTTCTAAAATTTGAGGGACATTGCAGTACTATAAGTCTTTTTTTAGATAATCTCTCCATCCCAGAAGGCTTTAGGGAATCAAGCCCAATGATCAAAAATTCTCCATCTTGGAGAGAAATTATAGTGCAGACCTCACACAGGGGCTGAACTCACTGGACTCTCTAAGAAAAAGGGTGGAACCTAGAAGTCCCAGAGGGATGAGAGCTAACTCCCAAATGCTCTCTGGGATAAAGAATCTCACAGGGGAGGTGCAGTTAACAGGGAAGCACCTGTCACTGATATAAAGGGGTACATTAAACTGTTAGGCTATGCAGAGCAAAGTTTGCACAAACAAGCTTGCAACCACATATTTAAGAAGCAGAAACTGCTTAATAATGAGCAAACATCACCTGCATACAGCTGGGGAGATAAATCATTGAGAGCTACAGGTGTAAGATGCTTATTGCTGTGGTTCTCAACCCAAGTGACCTCAAGACCTGGTACATTTTAGCTGGATTTGTCCAGGGCCTGATAGTCATTGGGGGGAAGTAAGGTCTGAAAGAGTTTACAGCTGCATATTGCGTAACATAAACTTTATTAAACCAACAAAGCTATGGAAAATGTTATAACATCAACAGGTATAAACAGGCTGGTAGCACTAACAGAACTTAATTGTGGTGTCCAGGGCTAATCTTGTCTGCTTCTTGGCCTGTGCTGTCCTCCGACTGAATGGTCGGTATATGCGCATAGTTGGCATGTATGCATGTGCAATGGCCTGTCAGGCAGGCAGTTGACAGCAGGGGGGGAAGCAAAAATGTATGTTAGGTCATGGCCAACCAGCAGAGCATATCATGAGAATTGTGAGAGAGCTTCAGACACACCCTGGGAACTCCCCTGTCCCTCTCATTTCTGAAACAGTCAGTTTTATTTTACATAGAAGAAATACAAAATGTAATGTAATTATTATTTACTAGTACTAAAGCCCATGTACACAGGCCATTTTTTGCAGTACAGCGGTCCCACCCCTTGCTCTCTCCCCCCCTTTCTTTTGCTTTCTCTCCCCCCTCTCTTTTGCTTTCTCTCCCCCCTCTCCTCTCCTTTGCACTCTCTCTCCCCTCTTTTGCTCTCTCTCTCCCCTCTTTTGCTCTCTCTCCCCTCTTTGGCTCTCTCCCCCCTTTCTTTTGCTCTCTCTCCCCCCTCTTTTGTCCTCTCCCCCCTCTTTGGCTCTCCCCCCCCCCCCTGCTTTGGCTCTCTCCCCCCTCTTTGGCTCTCTCCCCCCCTCTTTGGCTCTCTCTCCCCCCTCTTTGGCTCTCTCTCTCCCTCCCCCTCTTTGGCTCTCTCCCCTCTTTTGCTCTCTCTCCTCTTTGGCTCTCTCTCCTCTTTGGCTCTCCCCCCCTTTGGCTCTCCCCCCTTTGGCTCTCTCCCCCCCCCCTTTGGCTCTCCCCCCCCCCCCTTTGGCTCTCTCCCCCCTCTTTGGCTCTCTTTCCCCCCTCTTTGGCTCTCTTCCCTCTTTTGCTCTCTCTCCTCTTTGGCTCTCTCTCCTCTTTGGCTCTCTTTCCTCTTAGGCTCTCTCTCTCCCCCCTCTTTGGCTCTCCACCCCCTTTGGCTGCCCCACCCCTCTTTGGCTCTCTCTCCCCCCTTTTTGGCTCTCTCTCCCCTCTTTGGCTCTCTCCCCTCTTTTGCTCTCTCTCCTCTTTGGCTCTCTTTCCTCTTTGGCTCTCCCGCCCCTTTGGCTCTTCCCCCCCCTTTGGCTCTTTCCCCCCCCTTTGGCTCTCTCCCCCGTCTTGGCCCTCTCCTCCCATCTTTGGCCCTCTCCCCCCCCTCTTTGGCCCTCTCCCCACCCCCTCTCCTGCTCCCTCTGTCAGCTCTCTGGCTCTGTCTTAAATGAAAGCCTTTGCCTCTCTGGCCACGCCCCCATCGTGGTACCCCACCCGGCCACGTCCCATCGCGGCAACACCCGCCCGGCCACACCCCTTGCCGTGCCTGGCCACGCCCCTTGTCGTGCCCGGCCACGCCCCCATCGCGATGCTCTAGTCTGCAGATAGACTACTTTGGTCCGCCGCGCTCCCTGACACTCCGCTTCAGGCTTGCTCTGTGCTGAGTGCTGAGTGTCAGGATCCAAACTGCAAGGTATGTTTGTCACGTGCAGTCTCTACTGCGCATGACTGCATCTGACAAACATACTTGGCCATTTATTATATAGGATATACAGAAATATACAAAGTATGATCCTAATTTGTTGAAGTTACAAAGAAACAGTCAAAGTATAATCAGGATTCACAATCTGAAGTGTAAAGTAATATAAAATACAAACTACAAACTGTAAATGTAATTGAACTCTCATGTCATGCAGTGCTATATTGCACTGGGATTGTCTCCTTCACATCCAGAAATGCAGAGAATATCCTCTAGAGAAGTGTAGCAATATTTGCCTTTCTAGAATCTTATGAGGGATTTTGCAGTGATGGAGGATCATTTTATATCATCTCATCTGAGTGGAGAGCTTTAGATCATCAGGTCCTTAGTGTGTAATTCATTTATGGAAACAGAGGTATTGTGCACATTTTATATTCCACAGTCCACCATCCTCCTTCTCTTCCTCTATAAAGTAACCAATCCTGTTATATGTATATGAAGCAATAAATAGACATTTACTAAATGTTGATGGATGTGTGGCATCTGCAAGGAAATGTTTCAATATTTGATTTATAACATTAGTCAACATTATATAAAATTATTAATTGTGCTCGTCATGATTTTTTTTTTTTTAAAGCAGCATTCAAAATCCCTATGACAAGCCTGCTGTACCTCATTTATTATATTATATTGTTTGTTTTTGTGTAATAACTTACACCTAGATTACGAGTTTTGCGTTAACAGGGGTGCGGTGCTAACGAGCAGTTTATGCTCACCACTTACTTGCAGACAACGCTGGTATTACAGGTTTTTACAAACCCGGAGTTAGCCGCAAAAAAAATGAGCGTAGAGCAAAATTTAGCTCCACATCTCACCTCAATACCAGCGCTGCTTAAGTCAGCGGTAAGCTGGTGTAATGCGCTCGTGCACGATTTCCCCATAGGAATCAATGGGGGAGAGCCGGCTGAAAAAAAACCTAACACCTGCAAAAAAGCAGCGTTCAGCTTCTAACGCAGCCCCATTGATTCCTATGGGGAAATACATTTTATGTCTACACCTAACACCCTAACATGAACCCCGAGTCTAAACACTCCTAATATTACACTTATTAACCCCTAATCTGCCGCCCCTGACATCGCCAACACCTACATTATATTATTAACCCCTAATCTGCTGCTCCGGACACCGCCACCACCTACATTTTACTTATGAACCCCTAATCTGATGCCCCCAACATCGCCGACACCTACATTATATTTATTAACCCCTAATCTGCCACCCCCAATGTCGTTGCAACCTAACCTAATCAGCCAATAGGATTGAGCTTGCATTCTATTGGCTGATCCAATCAGCCAATAGAATGCCAGCTCAATCCGATTGGCTGATAGAATTCTATCAGCCAATCGGAATTGAAAGGACGCCATCTTGGATGACGTCATTTAAAGGAACCTTCATTCTTCAGTTGGACGTCATTTGATGAGGATGCTCCACATCGGATGTCTTGAAGATGGAGCCGCTCCGCGCCGGATGGATGAAGATAGAAGATGCCGCCTGGATGAAGACTTCTGCCCGTCTGGAGGACCACTTCCGCCGGCTTCGTGGAGGACTTCGTCCCGGTTGGGTGAAGACTTCTCAAGGTAGGGTAATCTTCAAGGGGTTAGTATTAGTTTTTTTTTAGGGGGGATTGGGTGGGTTTTAGAGTAGGGTTGGTTGTGTGGGTGGTGGGTTTTAATGTTGGGGGGTATTTGTACTTTTTTTTTTACAGGTTAAAGAGCTGATTACTTTGGGGCAATGCCCCGCAAAAGGCCCTTTTAAGGGCTATTTGTAATTTAGTGTAGGGTAGGGCTTTTTTTTATTTTGGGGGGCTTTTTATTTTGTTAGGGGGATTAGAGTAGGTGTAATTAGTTTAAAATTCTTGTAATTATTTTATTATTTTCTGTAATTTAGTGGGGGGGGGGGTTCCTACTTTAGATAATTTATTTAAATTGTAATTAATTGTATTTAGTTTAGGTAATTAATTTAATTATAGTGTAGTGTTAGGTGTAATTATAACATAGGTTAGGTTTTATTTTACAGGTAAATTTGTCTTTATTTTAACTAGGTAGTTATTAAATAGTTAATAACTATTTAATAACTATTGTACCTAGTTAAATAAATACAAAGTTGCCTGTAAAAGAAAAAATAAACCCTAAGATAGATACAATGCAACTATTAGTTATATTGTAGCTATCTTAGGGTTTATTTTACAGGTAAGTATTTAGTTTTAAATAGGAATAATTTAGTTAATGAAAGTAATTTTATTTAGATTTATTAAAATTATATTTCAGTTAGGGGGTGTTAGGTTTAGGGTTAGACTTAGGTTTAGGGGTTAATACATTTAATATAGTGGCGGCGACGTTGGGGGCGACAAATTAGGGGTTAATAAATGTAGGTAGGTGTCAGCGATGTTAGGGCAGGCAGATTAGGGGTTAATAATATTTAAATAGTGTTTGCGAGACGGGAGTGCGGCGGTTTAGGGGTTAATATATTTATTATAGTGGCGGCGATGTCTGGTTCGGCAGATTAGGGGTTAAAATATTTATTTTAGTTTTTGCGATGTGGGGGGGGGGCTCGGTTTAGGGGTTAATAGGTAGTTTATGGGTGTTAGTGTACTTTTTAGCACTTTAGTTAAGAGTTTTATGCTACGGCGTTGTAGTGTAAAACTCTTAACTACTGACTTTTAAATGCGGTATCAGTCTTGACAGTAGAGGGTCTACCGCTCACTTTTTGTTAGACTCGTAATACCGGCGTTATGCAAGTTCCATTGAAAATATAGGATACGCAATTTACGTAAGTGGATTTGCGGTATTTCCGAGTATGGCCAAAAAAGTGAGTGGTGAGCCTGTCATTTCAAGACTCGTAATACCAGCGGGCGTTAAAAAGCAGCATTGGGACCTCTCAACGCTGCTTTTCAACCCTAACGCACATCTCGTAATCTAGCCGAAAGTTTGTTTTGTTTAATGGTTTAATAATTCCAACATTAAAATTAAAATTAAAATGGAAGCTCTTTTAAAGGATTTAAATGACTTTCGGCTAGAATACGAGTTTTACGCTATGAGGGGTGGAGTGCTAACTTGCACGTTATTGTCACCACTCACTTCCCTACAGCGCTGTTATTACAGGTTTGAAAAAACCCGGCGTTAACAGGCAAGAAGTGAGAGTAGAGCAAAATTGTGCTCCATACCGCACTCCAATACCAGCGCTGCTGAAAGCTGCAGTGAGCTGGTTTTATGTGCTCGTGCACGATTTCCCCATAGACATCAATGTGGAGAGTCGGCTGAAAAAAAGTCTAACACCTGCAAAAAAGCAGCGTAAAGCTCTGTTACGCAGCCCCATTGATTCCTATGGGGAAACACAATTTATGTTTACACCTAACACCCTAACATACACCCTGAGTCTAAACACCCCTAATCTTACACTTATTAACCCCTAATCTGCCACTCCGGACATCACCGACACTATAACAAACATATTAACCCCTAAACCGCCGCACTCCCGCATCACAAACACTAGTTAATTATTATTAACCCCTAATCTGCCACCCCTAACATCGCCACCACCTACCTACATTTATTAACCCCTAATCTGCTGCCCCCAACATCACCGCCACTATACTAAATTTATTAACCCCTAAACCTAAGTCTAACCCTAACACCCCCTAACTTAAATATAATTAAAATAAATCTAAATAAAACCTACTATCATTACCTAAATAATTCATATTTAAAACGAAATATTTACCTGTAAAATAAACCCTAAGCTAGCTACAATATAACTAATATTTACATTGTAGCTATCTTAGGGTTTTTTTTTTATTTTACAGGCAAGTTTGTATTAATTTTAACTAGGTAGACTAGTTAGTAAATACTGTAGTTATTAACTATTTAGTAACTACCTAGCTAAAATAAATGCAAATTTACCTTAAAATTAAAACCTAACCTGAGTTACACTAACATCTAACCTTACACTACAATGAAATAAATTACATTTATTAAATACAATTACCTAAATTACAAAAACAAACAAACACTAAATTACACAAAATAAAAAAAGAAATTATCAAACTAATTACACCTAATCTAATAGCCCTATCAAAATAAAAAAAGCCCCCCCAAAATAAAAAAAACCCTAGCCTAAACTGAACTACCAATAGCCCTTAAAAGGGCCTTTTGCGGGGCATTGCCAGAAAGAAATCAGCTCTTTTACCTGTAAAAAAAAATACAAACAACCCCCCAACAGTAAAACCCACCACCCACACAACCAACCCCCCCAAATAAAATCCTAACTAAAAAAAACCTAAGCTCCCCATTGCCCTGAAAAGGGCATTTGGATGGGCATTGCCCTGAAAAGGGCATTTAGCTCTTTTTTAAGTGCCCAAACCCTAATCTTAAAATAAAACCCACCCAATAAACCCTTAAAAAAACCTAACACTAACCCCTGAAGATCCACTTCCAGTTTTGAAGACCGGACATCCATCCTCAACGAAGCCGGGAGAAGTCTTAATCCAAGTGGCAAGAAGTCCTCAACGAAGCCGGGAGAAGTCTTCATCCAAGCCGGCAGAAGTGGTCCTCCAGATGGGCAGAAGTCTTCATCCAGACGGCATCTTCTATCTTCATCCATCCGGCAATTAGCCAATAGGATTGAGCTTGAATTCTATTGGCTGTTCCAATCAGCCAATAGAATGCGAGCTCAATCCTATTGGCTGATTGGATCAGCCAATAGGATTGAAGCTCAATCCTATTGGCTGATTGCATCCAATCCATCCAATCAGCCAATAGAATGCAAGCTCAATCCTATTGGCTGATTGGATCAGCCAATAGGATTGAAGCTTAATCCTATTGGCTGATTGCATCAGCCAATAGGATTTTTTCACCTTTAATTCCGATTGGCTGATAGAATTCTATCAGCCAATTGGAATTAAAGGGACGCCATCTTGGATGACGTCACTTAAAGGAACCTTCATTCTGGAAGAAGACTTCGATTGAAGAGGATGCTCCGCGCCGGATGTCTTGAAGATGGACCCGCTCCTCGACGGATGGATGAAGATAGAAGATGCCATCTGGATGAGGACTTCTGCCGTCTGGAGGACCACTTCTGCCGGCTTGGATGAAGACTTCTCCCGGCTTCGTTGAGGATGGATGTCCGGTCTTCAAAACTGTAAGTGGATCTTCGGGGGTTAGTGTTAGGTTTTTTTAAGGGTTTATTGGGTGGGTTTTATTTTTAGATTAGGGTTTGGGCACTTGAAAAAGAGCTAAATGCCCTTTTAAGTGCAATGCCCATCCAAATACCCTTTTCTGGGCAATGGGGAGCTTAGGTTTTTTTAGTTAGGATTTTATTTGGGAGGTTGGTTGTGTGGGTGGTAGGTTTTACTGTTTACTGTTTACTGTTTGCTGGGTTTATTATTAACCCCTAATCTGCCGCCCCTAACATCGCCGCCACCTACCTAAATTTATTAACCCCTAATCTGCTGCCCCCAACATCACCGCTACTATACTAAATTTATTAACAAAAAAAACAAGTACAGCAGCACTTGGGCAAAGGAGTAGCAGGGCAAACGTATAGTTAAAAAATATAACTTTTATTTAGACGTGCTAAAAAAATACACAGCTCCAAACTCCCTGACTAGTTTCGTGCCCTGTTAGGCACTTAATCATATCCAAGATGGCGTCCCTTGAATTCCGATTGGCTGATAGAATTCTATCAGCCAATTAGAATTAAATTTGAAAAAATCCTATTGGCTGATGCAATCAGCCAATAGGATTGAGCTTCAATCCTATTGGCTGATCCAATTAGCCAATAGGATTGAGCTTGAATTCTATTGGCTGTTCCAATCAGCCAATAGAATGCAAGCTCAATCCTATTGGCTGATTGGATCAGCCAATAGGATTGAAGCTCAATCCTATTGGCTGATTGCATCCAATCCATCCAATCAGCCAATAGAATGCGAGCTCAATCCTATTGGCTGATTGGATCAGCCAATAGGATTGAAGCTCAATCTTATTGGCTGATTGCATCAGCCAATAGGATTTTTTCACCTTTAATTCCGATTGGCTGATAGAATTCTATCAGCCAATCGGAATTAAAGGGACACCATCTTGGATGACATCACTTAAAGGAACCTTCATTCTGGAAGAAGACTTCGATTAAAGAGGATGATCCGCGCCGGATGTCTTGAAGATGGACCCGCTCCGCGCCGGATGGATGAAGATAGAAGATGCCATCTGGATGAAGACTTCTGCCCATCTGGAGGACCACTTCTGCCGGCTTGGATGAAGACTTCTCCCGGCTTCGTTGAGGACTTCTTGCCCCTTGGATGAAGACTTCTCCCGGCTTCGTTGAGGATGGATGTCCGGTCTTCAAAACTGTAAGTGGATCTTCGGGGGTTAGTGTTAGGTTTTTTTAAGGGTTTATTGGGTGGGTTTTATTTTTAGATTAGGGTTTGGGCACTTGAAAAAGAGCTAAATGCCCTTTTAAGTGCAATGCCCATCCAAATACCCTTTTCTGGGCAATGGGGAGCTTAGGTTTTTTTAGTTAGGATTTTATTTGGGAGGTTGGTTGTGTGGGTGGTAGGTTTTACTGTTTACTGTTTGCTGGGTTTATTATTAACCCCTAATCTGCCACCCCTAACATCGCCGCCACCTACCTAAATTTATTAACCCCTAATCTGCTGCCCCCAACATCACCGCCACTATACTAAATTTATTAACAAAAAAACAAGTACAGCAGCACTTGGGCAAAGGAGTAGCAGGGCAAACGTATAGTTAAAAAATATAACTTTTATTTAGACATGTGCTAAAAAAATACACAGCTCCAAACTCCCTGACTAGTTTCGTGCCCTGTTAGGCACTTAATCATATCCAAGATGGCGTCCCTTGAATTCCGATTGGCTGATAGAATTCTATCAGCCAATTAGAATTAAATTTGAAAAAATCCTATTGGCTGATGCAATCAGCCAATAGGATTGAGCTTCAATCCTATTGGCTGATCCAATTAGCCAATAGGATTGAGCTTGAATTCTATTGGCTGATGCAATCAGCCAATAGAATGCAAGCTCAATCCTATTGGCTGATTGGATCAGCCAATAGGTTTGAAGCTCAATCCTATTGGCTGATTGCATCCAATCCATCCAATCAGCCAATAGAATGCAAGCTCAATCCTATTGGCTGATTGGATCAGCCAATAGGTTTGAAGCTCAATCCTATTGGCTGATTGCATCCAATCCATCCAATCAGCCAATAGAATGCAAGCTCAATCCTATTGGCTGATTGCATCAGCCAATAGGATTTTTTCACCTTTAATTCCGATTGGCTGATAGAATTCTATCAGCCAATCGGAATTAAAGGGACACCATCTTGGATGACATCACTTAAAGGAACCTTCATTCTGGAAGAAGACTTCGATTGAAGAGGATGATCCGCGCCGGATGTCTTGAAGATGGACCCGCTCCGCGCCGGATGGATGAAGATAGAAGATGCCATCTGGATGAAGACTTCTGCCCATCTTGAGGACCACTTCTGCCGGCTTGGATGAAGACTTCTCCCGGCTTCGTTGAGGACTTCTTGCCGCTTGGATGAAGACTTCTCCCGGCTTCGTTGAGGATGGATGTCCGGTCTTCAAAACTGTAAGTGGATCTTCGGGGGTTAGTGTTAGGTTTTTTTAAGGGATTATTGGGTGGGTTTTATTTTTAGATAATGGTTTGGGCACTTGAAAAAGAGCTAAATGCCCTTTTAAGGGCAATGCCCATCCAAATGCCCTTTTCAGGGCAATGTGGAGCTTAGGTTTTTTTAGTTAGGATTTTATTTGGGAGGTTGGTTGTGTGGGTGGTGGGTTTTACTGTTGGGGGGTTGTTTTTGTTTTTTTACAGGTAAAAGAGCTGATTTCTTTGGGGCAATGTCCCGCAAAAGGCCCTTCTAAGGGCTATTGGTAGTTTAGTTTAGGCTATGGTTTTTTTTATTTGTGGGGGGGGGGGCTTTTTTTTATTTTGATAGGGCTATTAGATTAGGTGTAATTAGTTTAACTATTTGATAATTTCTTTTTTATTTTGTGTAATTTAGTGTTTGTTTGTTTTTTGTAATTTAGGTAATTGTATTTAATAAATGTAATTTATTTAATTGTAGTGTAAGGTTAGATGTTAGTGTAACTCAGTTTAGGTTTTATTTTACAGGTAAATTTGTATTTATTTTAGCTAGGTAGTTAGTAAATAATAACTATTTAGTAACTATTCTACCTAGTTAAAATAAATACAAACTTGCCTGTAAAATAAAAATAAACCCTAAGCTAGCTACAATGTAAATATTAGTTATATTGTAGCTAGCTTAGGGTTTATTTTACAGGTAAGTATTTAGTTTTAAATAGGAATTATTTAGGTAATGATAGTAGGTTTTATTTAGATTTATTTTAATTATATTAAAGTTAGGGGGTGTTAGGGTTAGATTTAGGGTTAGGTTTAGGGGTTAATATATTTATTATAGTGGCGGCGATGTCTGCAGTGGCAGATTAGGGGTTAATAAATGTAGGTAGGTGGCGGCGATGTTAGGGGCAGCAGATTAGGGGTTAATAATATTTAACTAGTGTTTGCGATGCGGGACTGCGGCGGTTTAGGGGTTAATATGTTTATTATAGTGGCGGCGATGTCGGGAGCGGCAGATTAGGGGTTAATAATTTTATTTTAGTGTTTGCAATGCGGGAGGGCCTCAGTTTAGGGGTTAATAGGTACGTTACGAATCTTGTGGGATAGGCTGTACCGCTCACTTTTTGGCCTCCCAGAAAAAGCTTGTAATATCGGCGCTATGGAGGTCCCATTGAAAAAAGACTTTACGCAAATTTCATAAGTTAATTTACAGCTTTTTTGACAAGACTCGTAATAGCAGCGGTAGTGTAAAAGCAGCGTTATAATCCATCCAAAACTCGTAATCTAGCTGTTTGAAAACAAATCTAAAATGACCCATTTTGCCACACATTTCTTGCATGGGAATTTGCATTCATTGGACTAGGGGCCAGTGTACCAACACTACAATAAAGGAGTGTGCAGATATGCATCAGCCTCCAGTAACTGCTACACCATAGAATATATTTCAAAGTTCTCTAAGTCCAAGGGTGGCCAGACTATGTAAATATGTAAATATATAGTCACAGCACCATATAGACTACTCTTTAACAATGAAACAACAGTAGATACAGAGGAAAGCCTCAAACTGATTGAGCTTACAGAAAAACAAATTATTTAAATTTTGAGAAACACTGGTAAACATTAACAGCAAAAAAGAAAATGTTTGCAGAAGAAATTTAAAGACATCTGCCCTAGTCCAGTGGGAACCCAATGAAGGGAACTCAGTGGGTGTTGATGGCGCTCCCCTCAGGTTTAATCTTGCAGATGGTGCCCAGTCCTTGCAGATATCTGCTGGTAGAATGCAAACAGACATGTCTACCTCCATAAACATGCTAATTTGCAGCCATAATATTCACAGGGAAAGTATCCATCACACAGGACCTATCTGCAGACAGCAGCGCAGCTCATCTGTCAGCGGAGCTCGGGCTGCCAACTCACTGTGGGGGGCAGAGAGCAGAACTCAACTTGCATGATGAGACCCTGAGGGGGGGAGGGGAGGAGGAGAAGAATCCTGTAAAAAGGGGATCTGAAACAGTATATACAGAGAGAAAGATACATATATAGTCTATAGACATAAGTCTGCGCCAAACCACTGCTACATTTTTGTTAGAACAGAAAAGTTACTTGGGAACATTCTATTCCAGCTGAAGAGTTTATCTACAATTTTTCCTGCCAACGTTCTACGTTAAAATGTAGGGAGTTTGTCTAAACATGTACTTTTCAACTGGAATACAATCTACCCAGTAATTAGTGTTTATTAAATACCAGTATGCTTTGCAGCACATTTTGGTTCTAAGGGTCAGTTTCAAATGCATGTAACAAATATAGAATATAAGAAATTCAAAACACATGAGAGATTAGTTTGTAAGAGTGTGGTGTGATCATATTCCTGTTACTTGGTGTTACACTATTTTGAGCATAAAGCACCTTAAAGGGACATAATACCCACATTTTTTCGTTTGTGATTCAGATAGATAATACAATTTTAAACAAGTTTCCAATTTACTTCGTCTATCTAATTTGCTTTGTTCTTTTGGTATTCCTTGTTGAAAAGCATACCTAGGTAGGTTCAGGAGCTGGGAGCTAGCCTTGTTGGTTGCATATATATGCCCGTTGTAGTGCATTGCTGCTCCTTCAATAAAGGATACCAGGAAAATAAAGAAAAATTTATAATAAAAGCAAATTGGAAAGTTGTTTAAAATTGTATGCTCGATCTTAATCATGAAATAAACATTTTGGGTTTCATGTCCCTTTAATTCAGGGTAATATAATTAAAGGGAAAGAAGAGTATTTTTTTCCTCTAAAATAGGGCATTGTAATATGTAATAAAAAAAAAAATTTAAACAGCTATTTGGGTACTGGCTAAATCTAGCCCCAGGAAACAGCCACTTTTGATGGCTTAGGAACGCGTCTTGTTTTTAATAAATCATGTTTTTATAGTAACCACTTGCTTGGAGATACTTTTATTTGTCAGATTATGTTTACATGTGGAACAGTGAACACTACAGGTTCCAGTATTTACGCAGATACCAGTCAGCTGGGTGACTGAGAAAGTCCCAGCCTGTGTTGATAGCACCAGGAGGTGCACAGCTCATGTGAGTGCAATAGTTTGTTTTGCTATAAATCACTCATGACTGTATTGTTTGATTTTAGAGGTACTTTACATGTCCTCCTATAAATAACCATATGCATTATGCATCATGTGACAGCCATCAGCCAATCACAAAATGCTTATATGTATACTCTGTGAATCTTGCACATGCTCAGTAGGTCCTGGTGCCTCAGGAAGTGTGGATATAAAAAGATTGTGCACATTTAGATAATGTAAGTGAATTGGAAAGTTATTTAAAATTGTGTGCTCTATCTGAATATTGAAAGTTTAATTTTGACTTGAGTGTCCCTTTAATAGATTCAAGTGAGAATAAAATAGAGAGGGTGCAGCTGTATATAAACAAATAATAAGTCACCAGATAATTACATCTATAAATTAAACAAAAATAGAATAGCAGTGCAGTAATTTGCTGTTCAAGTGATATGCACAAATATATAATCATACAAATCCAAGATAAAAAAGCAAATTGAGGGCATTAGTGAAGTATACTTCACGCACATGGTAGCTTAAATCAGATTAAAATCATACATAAAAGTAATTACTAAGGGATAGATTTATCATAGTGCGAGCGGACATGATACGATGTAGCGTATCATGTCCGCTGCACATCGATAAATGTCGAAAGCATACTCTGTCTGCATTTATCATTGCACCAGCAGTTCTTGTGAACTGCTGGTGCAATGCTGCCCCCTGCAGATTCGAGGCCAATCGCAGTAGAGGGCGTCAATCAACCCGATCGTATTTTCCCGGCGAACCTGAAGGCTTGCACGGAAACAGGGGCATCAAGCTCTGTATGGAGCTTGATAATTCGGCCACTAAAGTTAATATAATAAAAAAAACAAAGCACAACGGTAAACTTAACGCCTTACCAGAAATAGAATAAATGTTTCTTAGTATAGGAGCTGGCTAGTATACTATTAAAACCACTTATAACCACTTGTATGAATTGCTTCCAGGCAATGCAAACAAGAGATTGTGTTCCCATTGCGCATGACTTGTAATAACAGCGCACATTTAAATGTCCGCAAATGTCCAAAAACCCACAAATTCAACTATTTTGCCCTTGTTACTGAGGAAGAAGCTTCTGCCCTTATATATTCCTCTCACCTCACTACCTGTCCCCTCGATACCATCCCCCCACAACTACTGCACTCCATCTCGCCTACTCTTACTCCAATCCTCACACATATTTTCAGTCTCTCCCTCAGCACTGTTATATTTCTGTCACCCCTTAAACATGCACTAGTCATACCTATCCTCAAAAAACCTTCTCTCGATCCGACATCCCATCAAACTGCTGCCCTATTTGCCTACTCCCCCTTGCCTTAAAACTTCTGGAAAGGCTTGTATATACACATTTATTAACTTTCCTCCATGATATTGAGACAGAGATCAATAAGGCTACTAATGACCTAATTACAACAAAATTGAAAGGTCACTTCTCTCTGTTAATCTATCTTGATACTCCTGGCCACCCCTCTCTTGCTCCAAACCCTCCAATCATTTGGCATCTGTGACACAGCCCGCTTGTGGTTCTCCTTCTACCTGTCTAACCATACCTTTAGTGTTGCCTTCTCTGGCACATCCTCTGCCCCTTTACCACTTTCTGTTGGGGTACCACAAGGCTCTGTCCTTGGTCCCCTTTTCTTCTCAATTTATACGTCATCCTTATGTTCCTTAATAAAGTCCCTCAGGTTTCAATATAATTTGTATGCTGATGTTACCCAAATCTATCTATCTGCACCAGACCTATCCCCCTCCATACTAACTTGTGTCACTGTCTATATAATATTTCATCCTGGATGTCCTATCCCTACCTTAAGCTAAAACTAAGCTTATTCCCCCCCCCCTTTCAAAATCTATAACCCCCAACGTTCTATAACATTATTACCCCAACCCTGCATGCCTGATGTCTTGGGGTCACACTTGACTCAGATCTTTCTTTCACTCCCCACATGCAGTATTTGGCCAAATCCTGCTGTTTCCACATTAAAAATATCTAAAAAATTCGCCACTTTCTCACACAAGACACAACTAAGATTTTTATTTTTTTCCCAATCATTTTTATTGGTTTGAGAAATTTCAAGATTAATACATAGAAATTTTCATAAAAGAATGCAAACATTTTAGAGCAATTTAGCACATATTACAACGATTAACAGCACATATCCACCGTGCCGTATGTTTGCAAGGGTAGAATGTAGGGGCAGATATATCTCATAAAAATAAAAAGAAGGGGAGATAGGGGTAAAAGGGTGGTAAGGGGAGGGGAATTAGTCAAGAAACAATTGGTGATTGTAAAGTCTAAATGGGAATTTCCCTGCAATAGATAAACAACGATATTGTGTTTTAAGCTTGGTTCCATAAAAAAAGGATATTAATAAAATGTTGTGATTTGTTGTAGTAGCTATTGACTTCCAAAGTCAATATATGTTTAATTAATTTAGCCATTGGGGTATTGATGGAAATTGTGATTTTTTCCACATACGAGGAATCAGTCTCTTGGCACTATTTATCATTATCTGAAATAGCGAAGTTTTATATTGGAATTGTAGATGGGGAAGTTTACTTATAAATATTTTCTGCGGGTCTAGAACTATATTTTGGTGTAGTTTTTCGTTGATGTGTTGTTCAACTTGTTCCCAAAATGGTTTAAACATAGGGCAGTTCCACCATATGTGCGACAATGTGCCAATGCCTCCAGACTGCCTCCAGCATTTTGGGGAAACCGCAGGATAGAATCTGTGTAAACGTACAGGTGTCAGATACCACCTGGTCAGCAGTTTAAAATTTGTGTCAACTATATCTGCCGAAATGGAAGACTGATTGTTTTGAAACATCTTTCCCAGATAGAGACGTGTATTTGTACGTTCAACTCTTTTTCCCAGAGTGATCTAAATGAAGACGGTTTATTTGAATCTGAAAGTTGTATTATTTTATATGTTGATGATATAATGTGTTTTGGAGTATTGGGTAGCATGCATAACATCTCAAAGGGTGTGTAGGGTCTGCTAAATTGTTTCTTGTTTGGATGAGTCATTAGAAAACGTCTGACCTGGAAATAGGAGAACCAGGTGTTGAGGGGGGCTCCTTTCTCCTTTTGTATTTCAAGAAATATTTTAATATGGCACTCTTTTAGGAGGAGATGAATAGGAACAGCGGAAGGAAATATTTGAACTGTAGCCGGCCTGTTAAGGTTTAGATCAGGTAATATTTTACTATTTAAAATAGGTGTGAGTGGCAAAATTTGGGTGGAGATGTTGTAGTGGGTAGGGAGCAATTTGTCCCAAACACGCAAGACACAACTAAGATTTTAACCCACTCGCTCATCATCTCCTGTCTTGACTATTGCAACTCTATTCTCTCTGGTCTTCTAGCTACCATATATCTCCTTTACGACTCTCCCCTAGTTTTGAAAGTTTCAAGCACTCCCTAAAGACTCTACTGTTCAGGGATGCATACAATCTACTCTAACCCTTTCTAACCTCATTTCATCCCATCCTTTGTTAACATGTAAGCCTATGAGCCAAGATGTTTGTAGATCACCTTCATAAGAGCTGACTACAACAGTGCAACTCTCGGCAGGGCCCTTACCCACTTGATCCCTATAAATGTTACCTTGCATATCCTACCTATGTTTATAGCTCTACGGAATCTGTTGGTGCTCTACAAATAAATTATAACAATAATACAATCCATAATAAATACCTCTGCCAGGCTGATCTTGCTTACACGTCGCTCCTCATCTGCTGCACCCCTCTGCAAATTCTTTCACTGGCTTCCTCTAACCTCCAGAATAAAACACAAAATCCTGACTCTGACATACAAGGCCCTCAATAACACTGCTCCCCTCTATATCTCAGACCTCATCTCCAGATGCTCTCCCTCCCATCCACTCTTGTTTCCTTTTCATGTTCCCATCTACAGGACTTCCCCAGATTGTGGAACTCTCTGCCTCTCTTCACAAGACTCTCCTCTAGTTTTCAAACTTGCAGGCGCTCCTTAAAGACTCTACTGTTCAATGATTATACCTCAGTTCCTCCTCCCTTTGTCATCCCCTGAACCCCCTTAGCATGTAAACCTATGAACCCAGCTGTTTTGTAGATCACCTACATGAAAGCTGATTTACAACAGTGCACCTCTTGGCAGGGCCCTCTACCCATTTGTTACCTATAAATACTACCTTGCATATTAGACCTATGTTTATAGAGCTGCAGAATCTGTTGGTGCTCCACAAATAACTGATATTATTATTATTATTAATAATAATAATAAAGCTCTATCATGATACTCATTTTATTGTTTTTTTCCATCTAAAAGACAATGTTTAAAATGTTTTACAAAGGTTTGTTTTTGTGTTTTGAAAAATGGATGTTTTTATGCTAAATAAACAATTTTTGCTGAGAGTTAACCCTATCAGCCAGAGAGCAGTAGAGACCCAAAAAACTACAATCATGAACTTCCTGTTAGCTTATCTTTAAATTTACTTTACAGCTCTTATTTAAATGGACAGTACACATCTTATCATTACAAAACATATCTGTTGTGTTGCTATAGAATATGATATCAGCCAAGTCTTAACGTTTGTAAAACAAATCAACATCTATTTTACCGCAATTATTTTTCAATAGCCAAAACTACACCCACCATTTGCCCAATCTGGGCTTCAGTCCACACACAACAGATTTAGCCACTGTCATAAAGTTAGTAGAAAAGGTGCTGTTTTGCAGTTGTTATATGGTAAAGTCAATTAGGGACCGATATGTAGCAGCGGTAGCCTTGATGAGTCAGCAGGGTGCATTTCAACTTCCAAGAATTAAACATCGGTCAGTTTTCAGAGCTAAATTACATGAGATTGAGGCAATATAAATAATGAAAATCTATTTCAAAATTGTTTATGTTTAACTAAACATTTTATAAAAAAATGTCATGGTGTTTACTGTCCCTTTAAACTTAAATTTTTATGCAAAAATATTTTTAACATATTTAAATTCTACTCTTTCATTTACATAGTAGAAATGATATAATTTCCATGCCCCTGTAAGGAAATATCAGGTGATCCCTATTACCGCTTCTAACCATGTGACCAAAGGCCTTGTTTTTGTGCTTGGTGCAAAGAGTCCAAAAGAGACCTATCTGCACTTATAGAGACATGTAACACCATGGTAATCTCCTCTATTCTGTGGGCATGGTATTTGCTATTTTTAGGGGACAGTATCTGCTTTGGAACAGTTAGGCTCCTATACAGTAAATATTTTAGGTAGTTTAATAACCATTTTTATGACAGGGGAAAGAGGGGGCACAACATTAAAAACAGACATAAAGAAATTAAGTAATCTAACCACCAATGCTGAACATTATATACCTCACAATGCATATCTCCCAGAGGCTTTCTGAGACTGGGAGGTGAGTAGTCCAGTGGGCAAAGTGGCTCAGTTCCTGGTTTAATCTGGTAAATGGAACAATTGCCTTGAAGGGCAAATGTGAGGGACACTGATGCAAAGTTCTCAAATTTATATTGTTCTTAAAATCACTCTGTTTGTTTGTGATCGCAATCAACATATTGTGTGTGTGTAATCTAATCGTCATGGTGACGGTTACCAGGGTGACAGAGATCAACACTGAAAATCAATAGACTCAAGTGCTTGTGTCAATGTTTAAGCGAAAAACACACAAGTGATTAACTTGGATTAAAATTAGTCTAGTAGTAAACATATTAACAATAGTTATAACACGATATAACCATTTGTCAAACAACAGTTGGGCTATATAATGGTGCATAGAATGGTAGCTAATTGCCCCTCAAAAGGGAATGATGGATGCTGGAATGAAAATGACTATGCACCATTATATAGCCCAACTGTTGTTTGACAAATGGTTATATTGTGTTATAACTATTGTTAATATGTTTACTACTAGACTCATTTTAATTCAAGTTAATCACTTGTGTGTTTTTCGCTTAAACATTGACACAAGCACTTGAGTCTATTGATTTTCAGTGTTGATCTTTGTCACCCTGGTAACCGTCACCATGACGATTAGATTACACACACACAATATATTGATTGCGATCACAAACAAACAGGGTGATTTTGAGAACAATATAAATTTGTTACACTTATTCACTATTTCTACTAGTTTATCTCACTTGAAGGATGTTACACTAAGATACTATGTGTAATGATCAAAATTCTAACATTCATAAAAAGTAGGTTTGTAGCTTGATCCTAAGTTCAGATCATATAGCTTAGATGACTGAAGCAAAAGGATTAAGCAGAATTTGCTATAAGTAATTGAATAAAGAAGTTTTAAGCTGGCATACGCATTAAAACTGAATAAATAAATAAATATGGATTAGTTTCTTGAAAAGCAAAACACTTTAGTATCTCTGCTGAAATGCTTAATATATGGTTTATACACTCTGAGGATTAAATAGTTTAAAGGCTGAAGTATGATTCGAAGTAAGAATAAACAAAGGAGGCACATATAACAAATAATACTCAGTTCTGGGGGTGAGAGATATTGTACCTGAACGGAGTTTGCAGAGCTGACAGGATTACTGCAGGGAAGCGTGTGGTGCGTACACTCAGCAACACTGACTCGTGTACGATGTCGGCTTTTGGCAGAGTGACAATTTCTCTGAAGGAAGCGTGTGCTGCCTCCTCACAGCAGTGCAGACTCAACTAGATGCCGGTTGGTAAGGGAAGCCGCGGGGGCTCAAAGGTACAGCAGGAAAGTGTGAGACTCAGCTGGCAGTCTGAGATTGATGACGTCAGCGGAGTCAGCTATGGGAAACGGCAAGGTAGAGATCCGTAGTAGAATCCGGTTGTGATAAGGTTTGTATGCATACAAAATAGGTAGATTTGGTAACTGCTCAGAGCAAGGTTTAAGGCTTGAAAGAGGATAGTAGATGAGCACAGGTAGTTCATCTGATTCACACATCAATAATCAAGCATTGAACAGGTGTCTGTGATAGACTTATATAGAGCAATAGTTAAGGTGGACAGCTGTGAGTAAAGGTGGAATCATGACAGATCCCCCTCTTCAAAGTGTCCCTTATGGGGGCACCGAACCAGGTTTGGAAGGGTGAAGAAGATGAAATTCATTCAGGAGATCAGGAGCGTGGATGTCACTCAGAGGTATCCAGGAGTCCTCTTCAGGACCATATCCAGACCATCGAACTAGATATTCCACCCGTCTCCATCGGTTGCGGGAATCTAAGATCTTTTCCACCTCAAATTCAGATTGGTCAGCGCACAAAGAGGTATTGGAGTCAACATCCTCGGTTAAAGAATCCGAACTGCCCAAATAAGGCTTTAAGAGAGATACATGGAAAGACGGATGAATCCGTAGATGATCCGGCAATTGAAGAACTACTGCGTTAGCATTTAGAATTTTCTTTATACGGAAAGGCCCAAGAAACTGGTTCGCCAATTTCTTACAGGGCATTTTTAATTTTAAGTTTTTTGTTGACAACCATACTCTATCACCAGGTTTGTATGGGGGAGGAAGCATATGCTTTTGGTCAAAGTAACGTTTTTGTGTCTCTTTCGCAATTTCTAAATGTTTTTTCAATAGAGGTAAAGAATTCTTCAATTCGGTAAAATACTCAGTAGCATAAGGAGAGGCAGAAGTGATGTTAGATGTGGGTATCGTTCTCGGATGGTATCCATAAGAAGCAAAGAAAGGTGACATTTTAGTGGAGGTGTTAACAGAATTATTATAGGCGAATTCCGCCATCGGAAGCCAGTCTAACCAATCATCTTGAACTTGTGAGATGTAGCATCTGAGATACTGTTCCAAGGTTTGGTTTAAACGTTCTGTTAAACCATTTGATTGTGGGTGAAAAGCTGTTGTGAATCTGGGAGAGATTTTCATCAGTCGACACAATTCCCTCCAGAATCTGGAGGTGAACTGCGTACCCCTATCAGTAACTATAGAAAGAGGTAGTCCCTGTAATTTCACAATTTCGGAAATGAAGTAGTTTGCTGTGGTTGTAGCAGTAGGTATCTTCTTAAGAGGAATTAAATGTCCCATACGGGTAAGATGATCCACAACAACTAGGATACAGGTATAATTTTTTGAGGGGGGTAGCTCTATGATGAAATCTATCGATATCATGTGCCAAGGTGCGTCTGGTATGGGTAAGGGAGTCAATAAACCGAATGGTTTATGCGCTACTCGTTTGTTTCGAGAGCAAACCTGACAATCTGTGATATGGTTGCATATATCTTGCTTCATCTTGGGCCACCAATATTCTCTGTTCAACAAATCTAGGGTTTTAGTTATTCCCGGATGTCCTGATAAAGGATTATCATGGAAATGTTGAAGTAATTGTTTTCTCAGTGTTGGTGGTACATAAAGACATTTGCCATAATGCCACAAATCAGTCTTCAAATCTTTTTTACATAATGTAGGAATAGTTGAATCAGTAAGTTGAGCTGTTAATAAATCAGAATGAAACGAAGTAATAGAGGCCAAGAATTTGTGAGGAGGTATGATATTTTGCACCTCTTCTCTTTCTGGAATACTTTGGAAAGTTCTGGATAGAGAATCAGCTTGTGTATTTCTTGATCCTGGTCTATAGTGTATCAGATAATTGAAACGATCCAGAAAAAGAGACCAACGGACTTGTCGTGAGGATAACGTTTTGTTTCTTTTAAGGTACTGTAAGTTTTTGTGGTCAGTCAAAACTAAGAAGGGTTTGGGTGTGCCTTCTAGAATATGTTTCCAGTGTTCCATGGCGACCTTTATTGCCAGGAGTTCAAGATCACCTACTGAGTAATTCCTTTCTGCAGGTGTTAAAAGTCTTGAATAAAAGGCAACAGGGTCTTTCCTGAGATCCAGTGCGCTGTTGGGATAAAATGGCCCCAACCCCAATGTTTGAGGCGTCCACTTCTAAAGTATAATCTGCATCAGGATCAGGTAGCTGTAAAATTGGTGCTGTAGTGAAACGTCTTTTCAAATGTTCAAAAGCTTCATTTGCTTCTTTCGTCCAATGAAAATTATTCTTTCCTGTTAATTTAGTTAAGGGTTGAGCAAGGGATGAATATCCCTGAATGAATCTTCTGTAAAAGTTGGAAAATCCAAGGAACTTCTGAAGGGACTTTAGACTGGTAGGAACGGGCCACTCCAGAACAACTTTCACTTTGTCAGGATCCATTTCTATTCCATTTGGGGAGATGATATAACCCAGAAATTTGATTGTCTTTACATGGAATTGACACTTCTCTAATTTTGCATAAAGATGATGTTCCCTTAACCTCATTAAAACCCAACGTACGTGTTTGATGTGTTCAGTCATGGATTTCGAATATATCAAGATGTCATCTAAATATATCACTACGCAAGAGTCTAATAAATCTTTGAATATCTCATTAATGAAAAATTGAAATGTCGCTGGTGTATTTGTCAACCCGAAGGGCATAACGTTATACTGAAATAAGCCATATCGTGTTTTGAAAGCTGTCTTCCACTCATCCCCCTTTCTCATCCGAATGAGATTATATGCGCCTTTCAAATCAAGTTTGGTAAAGATTTGAGCATCAGTTAATCTTTCAAGAAGTTCGGGGATGAGTGGAAGTGGGTATCTGTTTTTCACTGTAATTTTAAACCTCTATAATCGATAATTGGGCGTAATGTACCATCCTTATTGGTCACAAAGAACATTCCAGCAGCTGCTGGAGAAGTGGAGGTGGAAATAAAACCTTTTCTTAAATTTTCGTCAAGACATTCTCTAAGGTATTGCAATTCTTTACCTAGACTTTTGGGAATTTCTTATTGTGAAATCCCCACTTCCTTTTCTATGTTGTTCTCATATGTATCTTTCTAGGAAGCACCTGTTCTCTAGTTAATTACTTATTAGTGTGCAACTCTCACCTTTTGTGTTTCTTTTGTTTACTATTGCAATTCTTTATTAGACATAGGATATATTTTACCGAAAGGTATAGTAGTGTTAGGTTTAGTGTCTATAGGACAATCGAATGGCCTATGTGGCGGTATGTTTTGTGCCTCTTTTAGGTTAAACACATCTGAAAATTCAATGTAATCTGAGGGTATCTGAGGTTGTATGTGGTTCAACGAGAGTGTAGGGTAACAAGTAGAGATACAGTATTTAGAGGTGTACTGTAGTGTATTAGTAGCCCAATCTATGTTGGGGTTATGTTGACGTAACCAAGGGTAACCTAAAATAACAGGGTGTATGGATTTGGGTAGTATATCGAATGTGATATATTCAGTATGCCCATTACCAGTAGTAGTGAGTAGTGGAATAGTGTGATGTGTTATTGGACCTTTTAAATGAGTGGAACCATCAATAACATACACAAGAAATTGCTTTGACACACAGGGTATTTTATTTTTGGTAACATAACTTTGATCCATGAAAATACCGAAAGCCCCTGAATCAATCATGGCTTCATTCCGGAGAAGTTGTTGATCCCACTGCAAAGACAATGAAATGGTTAAGTGTGATATCAATTTAGAGTTTATTTGAGGGTTAACTATCATTATCTTATCATTATCTTACCCCTCTTCTGGCGCAGTAGAATCGGACAAGTGGATACAGTGTGGTCCTTGTTTCCACAGTACATGCATAGATTCAAACTCCTTCTTCGTTGTTTTTCTTCATATGTCAATGGTCCCTTTATTATTCCGATTTCCATGGGTATAGGACCAGATGCAGGTTTCTCCACTTGGGGTAGGTGGTACTTCTTTGGGTAGGTTTCAGATGGCACCCTTTCAGCACGGCGTTCCCTGAATCTCCTATCCATAGAGATGGAAATCTTTATAAGAGACTCAAGGGTGTCTGGAAACTCAATTCGGGAGAGCTCATCCTTTAGATGTTCGGACAGTCCCAGGCGAAACTGGTTACGTAGGGAGACTGAGTTCCATTGAGATTATGTGGCCCATAGCTGAAACTCCGCGACGTAGTCTTCATCCGGCCGTTTTCCTTGTTTAAGTGTTCTCAGGTTGTTTTCTGCTGTAAGTTGGGTGTTGCGGTCTTCATACAGTAAGGCCATTGCGTTAAAGAAATCCTCCAAAGACCCTAATATGCGATCATTAACTTCAAAAAATTTATCAGCCCATAACCTGGGTTCACCACTTAAATAGGATATCACAGTACATACTTTTACTCTGTCAGAAAAATATGTTTTAGGTTTCATAGAAAACATAAGTAAACAGGCTTTGCGAAATTCTCGAAAACGAGTGCGAACACCTGAAAAGACACTTGGAGGGTTAATTTTTGGTTCAGGGTGTTCAGAAGCCTTTTGTGTAACAAAGTCATTTAGGATACGCTTCAATGTATTATTTTCATTTTTTAACTCAGTTAAACCCTGAGCCAAAATTTCTACCTTCTGATTTAAACTAGAAATTTCATTTGCCATGGCTGCAGGATCCATAATTCAGTGTGAATCCTTAGCACTTTTTTGAGGCTTGATTATTCTGTAATGATCAAAATTCTAACATTCATAAAAAGTAGGTTTGTAGCTTGATCCTAAGTTCAGATCATATAGCTTAGATGACTGAAGAAAAAGGATTAAGCAGAATTTGCTATAAGTAATTGAATAAAGAAGTTTTAAGCTGGCATACGCATTAAAACTGAATGAATAAATAAATATGGATTAGTTTCTTGAAAAGCAAAACACTTTAGTATCTCTGCTGAAATGCTTAATATATGGTTTATACACTCTGAGGATTAAATAGTTTAAAGGCTGAAGTATGATTCGAAGTAAGAATAAACAAAGGAGGCACATATAACAAATAATACTCAGTTCTGGGGGTGAGAGATATTGTACCTGAACGGAGTTTGCAGAGCTGACAGGATTACTGCAGGGAAGCGTGTGGTGCGTACACTCAGCAACACTGACTCGTGTACGATGTCGGCTTTTGGCAGTGACAATTTCTCTGAAGGAAGCGTGTGCTGCGTCCTCACAGCAGTGCAGACTCAACTAGATGCCGGTTGGTAAGGGAAGCCGCGGGGGCTCAGAGGTACAGCAGGAAAGTGTGAGACTCAGCTGGCAGTCTGAGATTGATAACGTCAGCGGAGTCAGCTATGGGAAACGGCAAGGTAGAGATCCGTAGTAGAATTGCTGTAGTAGAATCCTGTTGTGATAAGGTTTGTATGCATACAAAATAGGTAGATTTGGTAACTGCTCAGAGCAAGGTTTAAGGCTTGAAAGAGGATAGTAGATGAGCACAGGTAGTTCATCTGATTCACACATCAATAATCAAGCATTGAACAGGTGTCTGTGATAGACTTATATAGAGCAATAGTTAAGGTGGACAGCTTTGAGTAAAGGTGGAATCATGACAGAATGTTTGTCTATCGATACTTTGTTTTCACTGATCATTACCGAAAACCGGAGGTGATGTATTGGAACTTCCGGTTTCGGCTTTCACGGTGGAACGCATTGTGCGTTCCAATCTCGTAATATTGGCACATTTTTTGGAGAAGCACTAGGTTTGTGTATTTGATTGTGTTTGTACACTATAAAAGAGTTGAATATTTACTTTGTTGTATGCTGACGAAGGGGTTGTGAACCCCGAAAACGTTCCATTCAATTTGTTTTGAAAAAGTCCTGAGAGTGCATCTTTTGGTCTTTATATATATATATATATATATATATATATATATATATATATATATATATATATATATATATATATATATATATGTATATATATATATATATATATATATATATATATATACAGGGAGTGCAGAATTATTAGGCAAGTTGTATTTTTGAGGATTCTTTTTATTATTGAAAAACAACCATGTTCTCAATGAACCCAAAAAACTCATTAATATCAAAGCTGAATAGTTTTGGAAGTAGTTTTTAGTTTGTTTTTAGTTATAGCTATTTTAGGGGAATATCTGTGTGTGCAGGTGACTATTACTGTGCATAATTATTAGGCAACTTAACAAAAAACAAATATATACCCATTTCAATTATTTATTTTTACCAGTGAAACCAATATAACATCTCAACATTCACAAATATACATTTCTGACATTCAAAAACAAAACAAAAACAAATCAGTGACCAATATAGCCACCTTTCTTTGCAAGGACACTCAAAAGCCTGTCATCCATGGATTCTGTCAGTGTTTTGATCTGTTCATCATCAACATTGCGTGCAGCAGCAACCACAGCCTCCCAGACACTGTTCAGAGAGGTGTACTGTTTTCCCTCCTTGTAAATCTCACATTTGATGATGGACCACAGGTTCTCAATGGGGTTCAGATCAGGTGAACAAGGAGGCCATGTCATTAGATTTTCTTCTTTTATACCCTTTCTTGCCAGCCACGCTGTGGAGTACTTGGACGCGTGTGATGGAGCATTGTCCTGCATGAAAATCATGTTTTTCTTGAAGGATGCAGACTTCTTCCTGTACCACTGCTTGAAGAAGGTGTCTTCCAGAAACTGGCAGTAGGACTGGGAGTTGAGCTTGACTCCATCCTCAACCCGAAAAGGCCCCACAAGCTCATCTTTGATGATACCAGCCCAAACCAGTACTCCACCTCCACCTTGCTGGCGTCTGAGTCGGACTGGAGCTCTCTGCCCTTTACCAATCCAGCCACGGGCGCCCATCCATCTGGCCCATCAAGACTTACTCTCATTTCATCAGTCCATAAAACCTTAGAAAAATCAGTCTTGAGATATTTCTTGGCCCAGTCTTGACGTTTCAGCTTGTGTGTCTTGTTCAGTGGTGGTCGTCTTTCAGCCTTTCTTACCTTGGCCATGTCTCTGAGTATTGCACACCTTGTGCTTTTGGGCACTCCAGTGATGTTGCAGCTCTGAAATATGGCCAAATTGGTGGCAAGTGGCATCTTGGCAGCTGCACGCTTGACTTTTCTCAGTTCATGGGCAGTTATTTTGCGCCTTGGTTTTTCCACACGCTTCTTGCGACCCTGTTGACTATTTTGAATGAAACGCTTGATTGTTCGATGATCACGCTTCAGAAGCTTTGCAATTTTAAGAGTGCTGCATCCCTCTGCAAGATATCTCACTATTTTTGACTTTTCTGAGCCTGTCAAGTCCTTCTTTTGACCCATTTTGCCAAAGGAAAGGAAGTTGCCTAATAATTATGCACACCTGATATAGGGTGTTGATGTCATTAGACCACACCCCTTCTCATTACAGAGATGCACATCACCTAATATGCTTAATTGGTAGTAGGCTTTCGAGCCTATACAGCTTGGAGTAAGACAACATGCATAAAGAGGATGATGTGGTCAAAATACTCATTTGCCTAATAATTCTGAACTCCCTGTATATATATATATATATATATATATATATATACAGTATATAAGTGCATTAAAGCCCTTTTCAGTCAAGTAGCTGAAAACATGTGTAATGGAAGCCTTCATTACTTTTGTACTTGGAGAGGACTAAAGGCCAGCCTCCTCCCCACCACCTTGGATTTTGGATGTTTTGGGAGGTGGGTGCCCAGGGGACATTTGAAGTACTTTTACCCTGGATTGAGGTTTATTCTATTTCCCTGAATTCCAAGAAACTCTGAGAACTAGAGAGTCCTAATACAGAGTAGAAGTTCCTGTTTTGACTGTCAAGCACTCAGTCTTGTCTAATGTTCTTGGGGGTAGCTATAACAACTTGCAGCATCCATTATTGGTATTTAATAGACCCATTATTAAGGCCCTTAAAGCCATATACTCCAACCCAATGGCACAGGTATACTCTGCGGGATATAAGTCCAAATCTTTCCTCATTTTGAATGGCACGAGACAGGGTTGCCCTCTCTCGCCCCTATTGTTTGCCTTGTGCATTGAACCTTTGGCAGCTACTATTAGAGGAAATCCTGATATAACAGGAGTTAAATAAAATAGGGGACACAGACTACAAATTAACCTTATTTGCTGTTGACATTGTGCTCACGATCACTAAACCACTCATATCCTTGCCTAACCTGGAAGTATTTTCTAAGATATCAGGTTATAAGATTAATCTAGACAAATGCAAAGTTCTTCCCATTGAAATACCGCCCACACACGAAAATTGATTGAACTAAACTTTGAATTAAAATGGGTAAAACAAACAATCAAATACCTACCCACCCACACTCATCAATTATACAAACATAATTATACCCCACTTTTCAAAAGCATAAGAAAAGATATAAATAAATGAAGATATATAATATTATAATTTTTCTTGGTTGGGCTGCCTGGCTGCGGTAAAAATTACCATTCTGCCACGCGTGTTATACTGATTTAGAGCACTACCTATAAAAATCATAACCTCGGAGCTAACAACTTTACAGGCCGACATAGTGGCCTTTATTAGAGGACAACAACACACTAGGATCTCAAACAAAATAATCACCAGACATAAGAAACTGGGAGGGGCTCCTAACCTCCTGGACTATTACCACGCTGCTAGATTAGCCCAAGACTCCCTGATAAACAGAATCACCAGAGATGAGATATGGATAACGTTAGAGTCAGAGTTAAGGGGTTGGGATAACCCTGACACAGTGTTTTGGAACAGACACATCATAAACAACACACCAAAGTCTCACAGACCTCCCACCACAGATACCAAGTTATATATATGGAACAAACTGGTTAGGGGTATGAAACTTTTACCTGAACACTCTCTGTTGAGGCCAATCAGATACCTGGTAAATGAGGACTATCAAAAGCTAGTGAGTAAATGGGAGAACAAGGGACTGTATAGGGTGGCAAATCTTCTAGCGAATGGGTCGATACTATAATTTTCACAACTGTATACTAAATTAGATTATGAAAAATTGGGAAAGGACTTGGAGATTACTCTAGAGAGAGAGGTTTGGGAAGACATTTTCTGTTCAGTTGACAAAGGCCTACTGAGTGTAGATCTAAAAGAGAATGCTGCCAAAACAATATTTCGCATCTGACCCAACTACAGACATCACACATGTCTCAAAACAGAACTAGATGATGCTATAAGGGACGTGAGGAGATAGGCACATATAGGCATATGTGGTGGGATTGTCAAAAGATTCAGACAATTTGGGACTCTTTGTCCCTACTCATTAGCTATCTTCTAGATAAGGACATACAACTTACCATAACACAAGCCCTTCTCGATGAACGTATCAAACAATACAACAAACCTATCAACATACTCATTAGAATACTTTGCATGATCACCAGAATATGTATTGCAAAATACTGGAAGACAGGCAATTTGAACTGGGCTGAAGTTCTAAACAAAATAAAAGTCACCCATACTATGTATGATTCGGCAGCTCAGATCCTAGACAGCAGGGAACTAGTTGATAAGATCTGGTTTTACTGGGTCTTAAAAGATGGCCCCAATCTCAGACACTAGACACAGCCCTGAAGTTTTAGCCACACATGAGGAAACAATATCACACTCTCTCTCACTTTCTACAACATATTGAGGTATAATTTCTCACTGAAGATACTGATCAAAACTAGTCTCTCATCTTGGCGTTAAGTTTCTGTTTACATTTGTTGTTAAATAATTTCACTGTTATTTCTGTTATAAATAACAAAGCTATTTTCATGTTATATTGAAAATTTACCCATAGATACTAGTGGATAAAATTACTATATTGTCAGACCCTTAAAGCTTCAACGTGTTGGACTCTGATGAGATGCTTATACAAGGGTCTAGCGAATTCTTTTCCTAAAACACTTTAAGATAATATCCAAGCTAACGGGTACTTGAACTTATATGTTATTCTCATATTTTACTGTATGATCATAAAACTTTAATGTAAAAATATTTCAACATAATAGTGGCCGGTATCCACCGGAGGTTCATCGGTTGGTGTTTGATGGGAGGAAGTCTACTTTTGTAAGGATTCCTCGCTATTACTCTATCTGGCTGTACCTTTAAGGATCACTACCTCCTCCCTTTATAAGGAACTTCCTCCCAGCAGTTCCTTGCTGGTTAATTGAAGTCTCTAAAGGATCTTCAGCACAGTCAGCCTCACAGAGGTTTACTCTAATCAAGTGAATTCTCCTTTACCTCCTTTGCAGCTACCGGCTTCCTGTCATTCTGATACCAAACCAAAGATTGCTACAACCGCTCTGCTACCCAAACAGCGTAACCTGATTATTCTACTTGGCATCGTTCCAGTTTCATCCAAAGCCGCTGAAATACGTCATCAGCTACGGCCGCTGTGCGGTAAGCTTGTCTCTCTCCCTGCAGCTCTATTCACTGTATCGCCGGAAGACCTCTTTCCTGATCCTTTGCTTGTTTAAGCATTTAACTATCTCCAAACTCTTCTGCTGACTTAAGCTACATAAACTATTCTGGGACTTAAGGTACTGTCATTTACTTGTGCAAATTCTTATTTAAAAGCCTTACTGTTTCTTGCTGTTATTGCATGTCCCTGATTTCAGTATAAACTGTGTTTGGCTTATATCAATTCATGTATGTAGCTTGGGAAACAAATTATTTTCTATAAAGTTACATGTGTGATACACACTACACTTTGTCTCACATTATTACATAATTAACCAGCCAAAAGAGATACAGGACTTGTTGAAATTTCATTGCATTTATTTTTTTTTTGTTTGATTCCTTTTTTTTCGTCCTGTTTAAAATACACATTTATGCAAATGGATCTGAGTACTATGTCTGAACACCTAAAGAATCTATCTGACAGGGTTGACCTGCTTGCCAGCTCATTTCATGAATTGCAAATAGAAAATCAGGCTCTAAAAGCCTGTCTTAGGGAAACACTTGCTGTTAAACCAGGTCAGAATGAGCACCAGCCTGAACCTGCAGTTTCAACACCAGAGAAATTTTCTGGCAACCGCTCTCAATTCAGAGAGTTCAGAAACTCCTGTATGTTATTATTTGAACTGAGACCTAAAACATATGCTTCTGAAAGAACCAGAGTTCTAACCGTTATATCATATTTAAGGGGAGAGCCCAGGGCATGGGCGCACACCTTTTTTGAAAAACAGGATTCTATCTTAGGTTCTTTGGACGCTTTCTTTTCAGAAATGTCCACACTCTACGATGATCCTTATAAGCAGATCTCAGCAGAGAATAACCTCAGAGCTTTGAAACAAAATAAAAATGCTGTTGAAACATACATAACTCAGTTTAAGATTTATGCCACTGATTCTTTGTGGAATGAGATTTCACTAAGGAATCAATTTCGCCTGGGATTAAGTGAGGAGCTGAAAGATGAACTCTCACGGATTGGAATACCAGACACCTTGGAGGAGCTGTACACAGTGTCCATATCCATCGACCGGCGTCTGAGGGAGAGACGTTCTGAAAAATCTGGGTTCACAAAGAGAGTTTCTGCAATACCTTCTCCTTCTTCAGGAAAAGAATTCCCACAACCTATGGAAATAGGCTTTATTAAAGGCCCTTTATCCACACAAGAAAAATCTAGAAGAAAAACACTAAACCTGTGTTTATATTGTGCATCTCCTAAACACGAGGTTAAGGAATGCCCCCTACTGGCGAAACAGAAGTTAGGTAAGAATGACCTTCCTCTTCCTAACTTTTTCTCCAAAACTGCTGCCACTAAGTATTTAACATTGCCCATTTCTTTACAGTGGGAACATTACAAGATCCGGACTACAGCCATAATTGACACAGGGTCCTGTGGTAATTTCATTGACGCGAATTTTGTGAAAATAAATAAAATTCCTTTGATCACTAAGCACATCCCAGTCTCTGTGAAGGTTATTGATGGTAATCTTTTACCTAGTGGTCCACTCACTCATCAAACCATTCCCCTCCTGTTACACACAGAACAGAAACACTCTGAACAAATAAGTTTAGATGTTATTTCTTCACCTATGTTCGAAGTTATTCTTGGAATTAAATGGTTAAGTCTGCATAAACCACATATTGATTGGTCAAATCTAACCGTTACATTCCCAGAAAACCATAACATCAAGATTACAACTAGTAATCCTATTTGTTTAACTCTGACTGATTCAGAGAATAAGTTACCACCTCAGTATTATGAATTCACTGACGTATTTGACAAAAAAGAAGCAGAATCCTTACCTCCCCACAGGGCATATGACTGCCCCATCGATCTGCTTCCAGGTGTCTCTATACCATTCGGGCATCTGTATCCCCTGTCTAAGCCTGAATTGGAGCATTTGAAAACATATATAGATGAGAACCTTAAAAAAGGCTTTATAAGACCCAGCACCTCACCTGCGGGTGATGGCATGTTCTTTGTTACCAACAAAGACGGTTCTCTCAGGCCTATAATAGACTATAGAGAGCTAAATAAACGCACTAGAAAAAACAGGTACCCTCTTCCATTAATCCCCGAACTGATAGAAAGATTGCGAGGCGCCTCAATATTCACCAAATTGGATCTTAGGGGCGCCTATAATCTTATCAGAATGAGAGCTGGTGACAAATGGCTTACAGCATTTAGGACTAGATATGGTCTTTATGAGTATACTGTAATGCCTTTCGGGCTTTGTAATGCCCCAGCAACATTTCAGTGCTTCATTAACGACCTTTTCAGAGACATATTAGATGTATATATTGTCGTCTATTTAGATGACATTCTAATATATTCACAAAATCTTGACCAACATAGAATTCACGTCAAAGAAGTACTAACCAGATTAAGAAAAAATAGTTTATACGCTAAACTTGAGAAATGTATTTTTGAAACTCAGGACATCTCTTTCTTAGGCTATCATATCACAGTACAAGGAATTTCTATGGATAACAAAAAGGTACAAGCGGTGCTTGATTGGCCAATTCCTAGCACTAGAAAAGAAACTCAACGCTTCCTAGGATTCTCAAACTTCTATAGGAAGTTTATTCCAGGGTTTGCTGCAATTGCTAAACCTCTTACGGAACTCACAAAGATACATAGCATATTCCGCTGGACGCCTAAAGCTCAAGAAGCATTTGATATCCTCAAGGAAAGATTCTCTACAGCCCCTATCTTGAGATTTCCAGATATGAATCATCAATTCGTACTGGAGGTAGACGCTTCCGAATATGCAATCGGTGCTATCCTCTCACAAAGACCATCATTCAAGGATCCTTTGCACCCGGTTGCCTATTTCTCCAGGATTTTACAGCCTGCCGAAATTAATTACCCTGTCGGTGAAAAGGAATTGCTGGCGATCAAAAGTTCATTTGATCACTGGAGACATCTGCTGGAAGGCGCTGTTCACCCTATCATAATATTCACAGACCATAAGAATCTGCAATATTTGCAATCCAATAAAACTCTCTCCTCCAGACAATTACGATGGAGCCTTTATTTTTCGAGGTTTAATTACGTTATCACTTATAGACCAGGAGGGAAGAACGGAAAAGCCGATGCCCTCTCTAGACAACATGCCATTTCCACCTTTGACAATACCCCATCCACTATAATTCCTCGAGACTGTATCCTAGGTTTCTTAGGTGATATCTTGCCACAGATGAAAAATGCTCAAAATTCTGACGACAACAGACCTTCAGATGGTCTTACTATGCATACAGATGGGTTGTTATACAAAGACAAGAAATTATATGTGCCAGCTTCCCTCCGTCCTTTGGTGTTGAAAAGTGTCCATGACTCACCTTTAGCAGGACACATGGGGGTAAGCAAGACCACCGAACTTATTCTTCGTTCTTATTGGTGGCCTGGAATCAGAAAATCAGTTAAATCCTATCTATGTAATTGTGCTATCTGTGCCACCTCAAAACATTCAAAACAACGTCCAATTGGATTCTTACAACCACTCCAAGCCCCACTGAGGCCCTGGGATAAAGTCTCTATGGACTTCATTGTTGAGTTGCCTAGATCCAATGGGTATACTGCTATCTTCGTTGTTACCGATCTGTTTTCGAAGATGGTCCACTTTATCCCTATTTCTGCTCTTCCTACGTCTAAACATACTGCTGAACTCTTCATTAGAGAGGTGATTCGCTTACATGGAATACCAAAATCTGTGGTTAGTGACCGAGGAACGCAGTTCACGTCTAGGTTTTGGAGACACCTTTGTAAGGCATTACATATTGACCAATGCCTCACGACTTCTTTCCACCCACAGTCTAACGGGCAGACTGAGCGAATGAATCAAGCTGTAGAACAGTATCTGAGATGTTACTGCTCTCAGGAACAGAATACCTGGGCGACTTATTTACCTTTGGCAGAGTTTGTGCATAACAACCATGTCAGTTCTTCCACTGGTTTCAGCCCCTTTTTCATCAACTATGGACTTCATCCTCGGCATGATCTTTTACCTAAAATCGATTCTCCATGTCCTATGGTGAACGATACGGTGAATGACATTTCACACATATTCACTTCTGCACAGGCTCATATCCTTGAAGCCCAGGCCTCCCAGAGTAAATACTATAACCTACGTCATAGGGACAGTCCTCAGTATGCGGTTGGACAGCGGGTCTGGCTCTCCACTAAGAACTTGAAGTTACACTATCCCAGTAAGAAATTGAGTAGGACTTACATTGGTCCTTTTGTTATCACCTCCATGCGTAACCCGCTTACTGTTACTTTGGATCTTCCACCCTCTTTGCGGGTGCATCCCACCTTTCACATTTCCTTGGTGAAACCCTGTACCTCTACTGTGCCTACTCCCATTAAACAGCCTGACGAGGTGGGTTTGGATCCTCGGGAGGAATACCAAGTTCATAGTATCCTTGATTCCCGTCTTCTCCGTGGTCAACTCTACTACCTGGTCCATTGGTTGGGTTATGGTCATGAGGAGGACTCCTGGGAGCCGGCCTCTAACCTCTCTGCTCCTCGTCTTGTCTCCCTCTTTCATCGGAGAAACCCAGATAGACCTCGTCCATGAAACCTCGCTGTGGTTTCTTTGGTGGGGGGCCTATGTAAGGATTCCTCGCTATTACTCTATCTGGCTGTACCTTTAAGGATCACTACCTCCTCCCTTTATAAGGAACTTCCTCCCAGCAGTTCCTTGCTGGTTAATTGAAGTCTCTAAAGGATCTTCAGCACAGTCAGCCTCACAGAGGTTTACTCTAATCAAGTGAATTCTCCTTTACCTCCTTTGCAGCTACCGGCTTCCTGTCATTCTGATACCAAACCAAAGATTGCTACAACCGCTCTGCTACCCAAACAGCGTAACCTGATTATTCTACTTGGCATCGTTCCAGTTTCATCCAAAGCCGCTGAAATACGTCATCAGCTACGGCCGCTGTGCGGTAAGCTTGTCTCTCTCCCTGCAGCTCTATTCACTGTATCGCCGGAAGACCTCTTTCCTGATCCTTTGCTTGTTTAAGCATTTAACTATCTCCAAACTCTTCTGCTGACTTAAGCTACATGAACTATTCTGGGACTTAAGGTACTGTCATTTACTTGTGCAAATTCTTATTTAAAAGCCTTACTGTTTCTTGCTGTTATTGCATGTCCCTGATTTCAGTATAAACTGTGTTTGGCTTATATCAATTCATGTATGTAGCTTGGGAAACAAATTATTTTCTATAAAGTTACATGTGTGATACACACTACACTTTGTCTCACATTATTACAACTTTAGAGGGTATACCCAGTCTGGGGTACCGAGACCCGCTAAAATTGGCTGGCAGCAGTGGGATCTGTTTCCTCCTTATGGAGCAGTTCCAAACCACCAGTGGGACTTCAATGAAGACATCGTCCGTTATCCTGCATCAGCTGAAAACAGTGAACGGTAATGGGTGAACAGATTACAGTGGAATTCATGGAGGGCAATCGAGCGAGCACTAGTGTGGTGGCCTCATCCATGGAGGAGTGTCAGAAATGAGGATAATAGAGACTAGTTTTCTTCAGGACTAACCCTTCGGGTGAAGATGTCTGGGCGATAAGAGCTGCGGGTGAAACTCCGATCAAGGGAGAAATGGTGGCTGAATTCCAGTGGAGATTGCAGGCATCTCTGACCCTGTTTGATAGCCATGTCTTGGCAGAGGGGAAACTGGCCTTAAAAGATATGGTTTGATGGGAACTCTGGCACAAGGCTCTCCAGTTCGAACAGGCCTACCAGAAGAAGTCCCTTCCAACTCCAGAGAAGCAATACTGGCAGCAATATTGGCTCCAGAGGGATCTATGAATGCCATTCCTGGGAAAGCAGCTCCGGGAGGAATGGATGGTCAAATTGGATGGGTTGGTCCAGACAGAGATGGAGGTGGATGAGGGGTACCGGGCACTGCAGTGGTATGCAGCCGAGGTGGGTCCGGAGATGGATGATCCTACAGAGGGCTAAGACTTCAGTGGCCCTGACTTGCTATTTGAAAGTCTGATGGAGGACCCCCTCTGCAGGAGGACATACAGAACACAGAGAGCTGTGGCTGAACCTTACAGAAGAACCTGGACTGAGGGACAATCTGGATTACCTAGCTGCCCACAAATAGGAGTTAGAAAAGGCATATAAATGGCTGTTAGATATCATTCAGCAGGATGCCTCAGAGTCTGCAGAGGACTACAGTGTAGAGATCAGAGATTTATTGGCCTTTTCCTTGGAGGAGTTGTAACTGGGAATGAGCTACCAAGAGCTGCTAGACCATGATCAGCAGCCTGGCCCAGAGATTATGGTCTTGGGCAAGGGAACCACACCAGCAAAAGTGCTGGCAACAGGGAAGAGCACCGATAGCCTCTGCCCAGCACCTGTGATATCTCTGTAGTCCCAGAGAGAGGAGGTAGTCAACCTCTCTGCCCAGCCACAGGCTCCATAGATCTAGAATTTAATAGTATTTTCCTCTGAGGAGGGACAGACTGGTGAGCCTCCAGCAGAAGATATGGCAACAGGGCAGAGTGCCGCTGGTCTCTGCCCAGCACCTGCAGCAGCTCCAGGAAGCCAGGGAGAAGTGGTAGCCAACCTCTCTCCCCAGCGGCAGAGCCAGTTCCAGGAAGAGGAAGTAACTGGCCTCTCTCCCCAATGGCAGAGTGGGTTCCTGGGAGAGGAGGTAGCCAGTCTCTCTCCCCAGCAACAGAGCCAGTTTCAGGGAGAGGAGGTAGCTGACCTCTCTCCCCAGTGGCAGATACAGTTTCTGGGAGAAGAGGTAGCCAACCTCTCTCCCCAGCGGCAGAGCCAGTTCCAGGGAGAGGAGGTAGCCGGCCTCTCTCCCCAGTGACAGAGCCAGTTCCAGGGAGAGGAAGTAGCTGACCTCTCTCCCTAGTGGCAGAGTGGTTTCCTGGGAGAGGAGGTAGCCAACCTCTCTCCCCAGCGGCAGAACCAGTTCCAGTTCCCCAGCAATAAAGCAGGTCACAGGGAGAGAAGGTAACCAACCTCTCTCCCTAGTGGTAGAGCGAGTTCCAGAGAGAGGAGGTAGCCAACCTCTCTCTCCAGTGGCAGAACAGGTTCCAGGTAGAGGAGGTAGCAGACCTCTCTTCCCAGGGGCAGTGGCCAACAACTAAAATGGAGGAGAGTTTTGGACTGGGCGATCTGACTAACTCCCCAACAACTATGGACCCTAGATTTTGAGGGGATTCTGTGTTTTGGGAGGTGGGTGCCCAGGGGACATTTGGAGTACTTTTACCTTGGATTGAGGTTTACCCTTTTTTCCTGAATTCCCTGAGACTCTGAACACTGGAGGGCCCTAATACAAAGTTGAAGTTCCTGTTTTGACTCTCAAGCATTCAGTCTTGGCTAATGTTTATGGGGGTATCTATAACAACTTGCAGCAGTTCTAATAGAGGTTCATTGGTGGGTGTTTGCCGGGAGAAAGCCGACTTTAGCGGGTATACCCAGTCTGAGATACCGAGACCCGTTACAACATGGAAAATTATATTTATGCAATATTTATATTTAATAAAGGTTTAAATGATGTATTTACTGTAAATATTTCACATTCCAATGTTCTTCACATAGGAAAACATGTTTTTATAAATAGATATTCCTTTATATACCTGTATATATCTATACCTATATATAAATGTATAAAAATTATCATATATATATATATATATGTATGTATTTATGAAAAAATATAACATATTCTGCTATGTGAAGAACATTGGAATGTAAAATATTTATATTTTATGTCGGGTTAGTACATTTGAGAAAACACGATTGAGTTTGCACAACTTGATGGGTGGTTTACCACTTTTTGTGCGCCATTGACTTTTATGGGGGAATAAGTTAACATGGTTGTGATATTCAAAGTTTGGCTTTTGCGCGTCGGGTTGGTGTGCAAGCGAAAACGTTTTACTTCAACTTGTAATACGCACACTACCCGACGCGCAAAAATCCAAAGTCTAGTTAACTCACGAGTGGGAGCACAAACTACCACTTCACTAGTAATCTAACCCAATATTTGGAAAATTGGGACAAAGAATTAGGTGTAGAGTTTCATAAAGCTAAAAATCTAGTCATATTTAAAAATATGATGCATTCCTCAGTGTCTAATTAATTACTGGAGATGAATCACAAAATGTTACATTGTTGATGTTTAACTCCTAGTCATCTTCAAAAGATATTTCCATCATATAAAAGAGTATGCTGGTGTTGTCAGACAAGAATAGGGAACATGTCACATATTTGGTGGAGTTGCCACATATGATATCCTTTCTGGGAGACGGTGGCAATGGAAACGTAGAACATTTTCAATAAGACTATTTTGGTAGAACTTTGTATTTGGTTGATTAATAAACATCCAAAATCACTTTCTGATTCCCAGAAAAGATTATTTAATATAATTTGTAATGCTGCTAAATACATATTAGCTTTGAGGTTGAGATTAATAAACCATCTTTTGCTATATTGATAGATGTGTGTTAAGATTTTACAGTTAGAACAGTAAGTACTATTATATTAAAAATAAGTGTAAAAACATATATGATTACATGTTATTTCATTGGGACTCCTTGTATTTATTCCAAATTTCCTGATTTTGTCTCATATTAGTCCTATTATGTTACTCAAAGTACATTTTATTTGTCGACAAAGAGGATTTTATACTCCATCTTTATTGGGCGTGTTAGCTATTATAGAATTTGAGAAAGGGTTTTAGATTACCATGGACATTAGTTTTGGATGATCTAACGCATTCTCTGTCTACTATTATGATGTTATTCTGTTATATTTTACATTTTGAAAACTCAAACCAGTTTCTTACACATCTTTATTTTGTAATCTTTAGTCTGATGTATTATTGTACATCTATACAATGTTATTAATTTAACTGGTCAATAAATAAATAATAAAAAAATAATTGCCCCTTTATTACAGATTATTGCACCCATACTGCCAATATCCCATTAGAGATTGTTTTCACTTGGCATTTAACACTCTAGCATCAGTGGTTAGAACCTTGAGTTACCAAACATGGTTTAATGGAGCAGCTTTTTATCTATTTGCACGCAAATTATTAATATCCCGTATGGGCAGGGCAATGTATACTTGAACCAGCTGATCACTGCTGCGGGTTTAGTGACTCCAAGAGTGAGGTTTCCCTAGGGGTGATAAACACAGCTGTGAGAACTATAGTTCTAGACACAAGTTTCTTATTAAAAGTGGAGACAAACAGAGTATACTGGTGTAATGGAGGTCGTAGTAGACCCACCTGTGACAAGATGGAAGTTAAGCTGGGGGACTTTTTAAGGCTCAGCATGCGTGAAAAGCGATATCACATGCTTCACTTATGTGAGTGAAAATCTTTCTGCTCTTTATACTTGGTTTTAAGATTATTACCCTATGAGATGCCTTCATGTCTTGTTTTTGTTTGTATACTTTTTACCTGTGACACATTTTACCAGATTTTACATTCTGGCCTACAATAAATGACTCCTCACAACTGGAAGTTTATAACACTCATATTTTAAACTATCTTACAGAACTATATGACTGACTAACAAGGACAAGCTAAAGAACATTAAAATAAGGGCTTGGGTTTGAAGACATGGTGTTGCCAGAAATTAATTTTAACTTAAAAAGAGGAGGCATTTTGGGTTGTATAGGCTGAACCTAACAAATGTAGTTTTTGAGGGACTGTTGTGTTGCAAAGGAATGCTAAACATAAAGGATTATACTAGTTTTTTTGAGTTACTCTAGAACTGGTTGAGTTGAAGATGATCTGGATCCACTTCTGAAGTTATGAGTGTATTTGTAGAAACAACTACTTTAATTTCAACTTTCTAGTAAGAAGTTCCAAATATTCAGCATCATAAACAAACTTCTTGAATACCATTTATAAAAGAAGAAATCAAAGAGATGGCAGAGATTTTTGTCAACCAACCTCTGAGATGCAATTTTTTAGACATCTACTTCCCGCATACAAGAAACTTTAGGGCAGGAAAACAAGGTTAGCATTAGAAAGAAATCCAGTAATATATGTAAAAGAAATGGGCTATAACATGTATTGACCCTCTTCACTTGCCCAGAAACTTCTTCCATCGTTGTATCACTGTGTGATGTCAACAATGAGCCATAATGCATGGTAGGATGGACTGAATTGCTTCTCATCCATTCTTAAAACAACAAGCAATAAAACTGCCTTCTAAAAGAAAGAGAAAGATTAATAGTTTTTTTTATCAGTGGCATGAATCACTTCAGACTAGACACCCATGTAGTACACACTAGAATATGTTTCATGTAAAGCCTCACACCTGTTCAGAGATAGCAAGTGGTCACTATTTATTAAGTAGACCTTATTAAAAAATTATATCATTTTCTAAATTAACAAGCACTGCCTTCTCCAGACCAACTCCCTTCCTCCCTTGTCTTCGTTAAGCACTAGCATAGTAATAAATTATTAACCAGGTCTATTAATTTTAATATGCCTGCAAGGGCAGTTAAGACTCATTGCACGGCTGTCTTCTTAACAATCTGCTGATTAAAATAGCTTTATAAGTAAGCTTTTTTTTATTAAGAATTTAAAACACAACACATAATGTTTCTAAAGAACATTTTATTAAAACCAATCTGCCCTCCAATTGACCTTCAAAAAGATGCAAAAGTCCAACAGCCTAGTGCATGTTTTATGATACCCACTGACTATAATTCTTTCTCTACCTGATGCTGTAAATAACTTACTCTGCTAGTTGATGATGCATCAGTTGCATATAACCAGGGGCATTGATAAGTTGTGAAGAGACCAGGGGGGTCAGCCCACGGGTACATAAAACAATCCTACTCTATAATCTGTTATATGTGCTTCTCATGACACACTGCAGTGATTTCACCTTTCTATGCTACCACTAATAAACTCAGTTCAATACTTGAATTACTTTGGCTGCAAATCATGGCTCCACATATAGCAATGATTTAATCCATTTTTACCTGTAATAGATAAAGAAGTGGTTTAGTGCCAGTAAACATTTGTTTAACCACTTGTTTCAGTAACACATATAGCAATGATTTTTGGAACATGTATTTGTTTATGTATTGTCTATGGCTGCCTTTGACTACAACAGCAGAGCTAAGTAGTTGTGACAAAGAACATATGTAACGCTTTAGATGCACTACAGTATACGTTGACACAAAATTCTCAACTCAAATGACAGCAACGGTAAAACGCATTAGAAAATGTAAGATGGAACATCTAATTTCAGCAGAATTTCTTCACAATAATAAAAAAAGGAAAAAGTAAGCTGGGTGGCTCATTCGTTTGTCACATATTTTGATTTTGGTCAATAAGAAATTGTGCAAAATTAGTTATCTCTCTTGTTATAGAAGCAACTAAATAATATAATACTTTTGCCTCTTGGTCCACAAAGCCTAAAATATGTACTATCTGGACAATTATAGATAACATTTGCTGACCCCTGGTGTAGAGCACTGATTTAACCATTTTAGCCAATAGCACAAACAGCAATGATTTAACCTCCTATATGCCAGTAAAACAGAATGCAGTGGCTTAACTTTATTTGTGCAAGCATTCTATATATCAATACATTAAAACTTTTTCAATAGCATATACAATAGTTGTTTAAACAGTTTTGCAAAAAAACATACAGATACACGATTTACTCCTCATTGTGCCAGTGACACAAACAGCAATGATTAACCCATTTTATAATTACAGAACAGCTATTTAACCCTTGTGTTCCAGTAACACACAAAGCAGTAATTTCGTATTGTGCCAGTAACATATACATCCATGATGTAACCCTCGCTGTGCCAGTTACATAAAAAGCAGTGATTACAATAGTTAATGCTAACCTACTATTATGTGTGTTACTGGCACAAAGGGGTTGTGTATTACTGGTACCAATCTTAAGAGTTAGTGGGCCTAATTTTGACAGACCGCCGACAATACTCATTGGCAGGGGCGGACTGAGACCAATCAGGGCCCCATGCAAAAATTAGGGAAGGGCTCCCAATGTCTCACACTGACCCAAATGTATTCAAATGTATGCAAATTAACATGGTAGCCTCCCTACTCTGCCCCCACAAGGCACCCAAACATGCAGGGCCAGGACCCCCAAAGTCAAGGGCCAGAAACAGGACATCCAACCTCCAGGGCCATACCGCACACTCCATAACAGCGTAAGATCCCTGACAGGACCCCTCACACTCTAGGGCCCCGAGCAACAAACCTTACATCCAGGCACAGGGCCCCCACTAAATTTGTATACTTCTGTTAAGAACCCTTACATTGTATATACTGTATTAAATAATTTTACAGGGACAATTAGACTAGATTACAAGTTTTGTCGGTAAAAACTTGCGGAGCTAACGCTCCGTTTTTTTCCAGAGCTCACTTTAAACAACGCTGGTATTACAAGTTTTCTGAATGGCTGTGTTAGCCTCAGAAAAGTGAGCATTGAGCAAAATTTAGCTCCACTTCTACCTGTAATACCAGCGTTGCTTACTGTAGCGGTGAGCTGGAAAAACGTGCTCGTGCACGATTTCCCCATAGGATACAATGGGGCTGAGCTGGCTGAAAAAAAACTTAACACCTGCAAAAAAAGCAGCGTTCAGCTCTTAACACAGCCACATTGTTTCCTATGGCGAAACACTTTCTAAGTCTACACCTAACACCCTAACATGAACCCCAAGTCTAAACATCCCTAATTTTACACTTATTAACCCATAATCTGCCGCCCCCAACATCGTCGCCACCCGCATTATACTATTAATCCCTAATCTGCTGCTCCGGACACCGCCACCACCTACATTATCCCTATGAACTCCTAATCTGCTGCCCCTAACATCGCCGACACCTATATTTATTAATCCCTAATCTGCCGCCCCCAACGTCGCCACCACCTACCTACAATTATTAACCCCTAATCTGCTGACCAGACATCGCCGCCACTATAATAAACCCATCCGATTGGTTGATTTAATCAGCCAATCGGGTTGAAGTTCAATCCGATTGGCTGGTTGGATCAGCCAATAGAATTGATGTTGCATTCTATTGGCTGATCCAATCAGCCAATCGGATTGAAGTTCAATCCGATTGGCTGATTAAATCAACCAATCAGAACTTTCCTACCTTAATTCCGATTAGCTGATAGAATCCTATCAGCCAATCGGAATTCGAGGGACGCCATCTTGGATGACGTCATTTAAAGGAACCTTCATTCGTCGTTAGTCGTCGGAAAGAAGAGGATGCTCCGCGTTGGATGTCTTGAAGATGGACCTGCTCCGCGCCGGATGGATGAAGATAGAAGATGCCGCTTGGATGAAGACTTCTGCTGGATGGAGGTCCTCTTCTGCCCCGATCAGATGAAGACTTCTGGCTGGATCGGATGAAGACTTGTGCCGGTCCGGATGTCCTCTTCTGCCCCATCGGTGCCCGGCTGGCTGAAGACGGCTCAAGGTAGGGTGATCTTCAATGGGGTAGTGTTAGGTTTTTTTAAAGGGGGATCGGGTGTGTTTTAGAGTAGGGGTGTGTGGGTGGTGGGTTGTAATGTTGGGGGGGTATTGTATTTTTTTTTTTTACAGGTAAAAGAGCTGAGTACTTTGGGGCAATGCCTCGCAAAAAGCCCTTTTAAGAGCTGATTACTTTGTAATTTAGTTTAGGATAGGGAATTGTGTTATTTTGGGAGGCTTTTTTATTTTATTAGGGGGCTTAGATTAGGTGTAATTAGATTAAACTTTTGTAATATTTTTTTATTTTTTGTAATTTAGTGTTTGTTTGTTTTTGTAATATAGTTTAGTTTATTTAATTGTATTTTATTTTAGATATTTGTAGTTAATTTATTTAATTATTTTATTGATAGTGTAGTGTTAGGTGTATTTGTAACTTAGGTTAGGATTTATTTTACAGGTAATTTTGTAATTATTTTACCTAGGTAGCTATTAAATAGTTATTAACTATTTAATAGCTATTGTACCTAGTTAAAATAAATACAAAGTTGCCTGTAAAATAATTATAAATCCTAAAATAGCTACAATGTAACTATTAGTTATATTGTAGCTATATTAGGGTTTATTTTATAGGTAAGTATTTAGTTTTAAATAGAATTAATTTATTTTATTGTAGTAATTTTGTTTAGATTTATTTAAAGTATATTTAACTTAGGGGGTGTTAGGGTTAGAATTAGGTTTAGGGGTTAATAACTTTATTATAGTAGCGGCGACGTTGGGGGCGGGAGATTAGGGGTTAATAATTGTAGGTAGGTGGCAGCAATGTTAGGGATGGAAGATTAGGGGTTAATAAAATTTATTATACTGTATGCGAGGCAGGAGTGCGGCGGTTTAGGGGTTAATACATTTATTATAGTGGTGGCAATGTCCGGTAGGCAGATTAGGGGTTAATAAGTGTAGGTAGGTGGAGGAGACGTTGGGGGGGGAAGATTAAGGGTTAATAAATATAATGTAGGTGTCGGCGATGTTAGGGGCAGCAGATTAGGGGTTCATAGGTATAATGTAGGTGGCGGCGATGTCCGGGCGGCAGATTAGGGGTTAAAAATTTTTATTTTAGTGTTTGCGATGTGGGGGGGGGGCCTCGGTTTAGGGGTTCATAGGTAGTTTATGGGTGTTAGTGTACTTTGTAGCACTGTAGTTAAGAGCTTTATGTTTCGGTGTTAGCCCATAAAACTCTTAACTACTGACTTTTATATGCGGTAGGAGTCTTGGAGGTAGAGGGTCTACCGCTCACTTCTTCCAAGACTTGTAATACCAGCATTAGCCAAATCCCATTAAAAAGATAGGATACACAATTGACGTAAGGGGATTTGCGTTATGGAAAAATCGGGGGAAATAAAGTGAGCGGTACACCTGTACCTGCCATACTCGTAATACCAGCGGGCGTTAAAAAGCAGCGTTAGGACCCCTTAACGCTGCTTTTTAAAGCTAACGCAGAACTCGTAATCTAGGCGATAGAAAGTCTAATCAGATAAAGTTTTAATTTTCTTTTAATTGCTACCTGTTAAATGTCTGGAAATATATATTTCACAGGAGGTATGTGACTATTTTAACAGTTATATTCAAAAAAATATAATGGTCCATTCCTCAAGAAGTTCTGGATTGCAACTGTGAAAGTTTCTTAGAGGTACGAACACCAGGTAGTAAATCTTAAAAAGATTAATAATAATAATAAAAGAAAATGTATGATAGCACAGGCAGTCATTTCAACAATAAAGAGATTAATGAACATCATTGGAGACTTGACAGAGCAAAATAAAGATTTGAAATTCAAGTTAGCTCATACACAGACTGACAGAAATTGTATTAAAATATCTGATTTAACTAACAACACACAGATAGGTAACGTTAATGGAACACAACAAAAAGGAGTTACAGATGAAAATAAGAAAAATTAATTAGTGATATTTCTGGGGGCAATGCAGATTGTGATCACTTACTGACACAAAAGAGAGAGCAAAAACCAGTAATAAGACAAGATAATATGCCAGTGGGTCCCACTAAAATTCCAAGTTCTGATCTAATTGTTTCTGTCATAATAGTTTTAACACCTTGAAAGTTCCTACAGGTTTTTCAAAGCAAACTAAGCCATAGCAGATAAAGAACATTTTCATAAATGGTGGGGCACTATACCCACAGACAGTTTTAATAACTTTTCAAATTTGTTTCACAACGGGGCAGCAAAAGCCATAAAAGTAGGAATGAACATACAGGAATGGAAAGAATTGCTTGAAAATGCCATGGGTCCCCATGTCGACATGTTATTGGGATTGAAGCATACTTGATAAGGCTGGGAGAATAGTTAAAACCTTTTTCAATTTTACTAGTCTAGAAAAAGAGAATAGTGAAATTACCATGAGACCTCTAGATGGGACTTTTGAAATAGCAAAATAGTTTTATTTTGGTGTGTGTTGCACTAGTCACAGACCAAAATGGCCTGGGGGTCACCAGCTCACATACAGAGGGTACTTGATGCTCTCCCTAGAAATGTCAGGAGTATGTGATGCTTTTTGATCCAAACTTAGCAAACTTAGAGATAGTTCTCACTAAAGCTGAGAAGTGGTGGACTGATCCCCTATATACCCATAAGGCAATTTCAATGGTGAAAATATCAATGGAGAACAATCTGACAAATCATAGGTATGAATCAGAGAAGGGTAACAGGAGAAATGTTTGGGGCCATCAAAGATGTAATAGATTAAATACAGGGACCTGGAGAGACAGGAATTTAAATAATGAAATAAGCATAGTCAGGAGACAAAATAACACCAATTGGAGAGTGAAGAGAAATGACATAATAAACAGGAACATGAGTTATTGGGAACTCAAGCAACAAAACAGGAGAATGAGAGAAGAATATAAGTTTCTGAAAAAACAGCTGACTGGAGTACTGTAGCTCAGCTTAAATTATTATTTTTACTTTATTATTCATTGTTTATTTTTAGTTTATAAGTTTAGTGAATATTTTTTAAGTTGTTTTGGATATGCCAATATTTAGAATGTATAGTTAATTGATGAATCCTTTTGCTAAAAACAAAATAACAGACACCTCCATTGTTATTAATTTAATTAGGGGTCTATATACAAGAAAAATCTTGCAGGAAGAAAACAAAGAGGCTTCATTCTTCCCTTCCATGTTTCCCTCAGTAACACATATTATAGATTGTTTTTCAGGTGCCATCAGGATTGATCTTCCCAAGAATCTATGATGGTGGGGTTGGACAGATTAAGGGTGCAAGAGCAATATTTTCGCTCCCCTCAGTGATACCAGCACACGCAAATGTGCCCCCCTTTACGAGCGCATGTTAAAATGGTACTTCACTTGTAATCTAGCCATAAATAAGTATAAAATGTATCACAATGGAAATGTAAAATGGGGCTGTAGACCCAAAAAATACATGGCAGGGGTAATTAAATCATAATATAGGCAAAGCAACACAGGATTGATCTAACAAAGAATCTATGATGGTGGTGTTCAACAGATTAAGGGCGCTAGCTCGATATTTGCACTCCACTCAATAATACCAGCACATGCAAATGTGCGCTGGTATTACAAGTTAAGCACAATCTGGTATGAGCTTTGTACTCACAAGAGTGCACTTCCGTAGGGCTAGGCTCAAATGGGAGCCTCGTTCTCATGCTGTGAAACATGGCTGAGAACCTAGCGCAGCAAAGGGGGTAAGTCGTGCAGCCTATGATAGACTATTCCTTATTGAATTTTGCATAAAATGCGGCAAAAGTGTGATATGTGGTGGGCAGGAGCAGGGAGGGCTTAAAAAATCATAAGACCAAAGTAATATAAAACATAATTTATGCTTACCTGATAAATTTATTTCTCTTGAAGTGTATCCAGTCCACGGATCATCCATTACTTATGGGATATTAACTCCTCCCCAACAGGAAGTGCAAGAGGATTCACCCAGCAGAGCTGCTATATAGCTCCTCCACTAACTGCCATTACCAGTCATTCGACCGAAAACATGCAGAGAAAGGAAAACCATAGGGTACAGTGGTGACTGTAGTTTAATGGAAAAATTACCTGCCTTAAAGTGACAGGGCGGGCCGTGGACTGGATACACTACAAGAGAAATAAATTTATCAGGTAAGCATAAATTATGTTTTCTCTTGTTAAGTGTATCCAGTCCACGGATCATCCATTACTTATGGGATACCAATACCAAAGCTAAAGTACACAGATGTCGGGAGGGACAGGCAGGCTCTTTATACGGAAGGAACCACTGCCTGAAGAACCTTTCTCCCAAAAACAGCCTCCGAAGAAGCAAAAGTGTCAAATTTGTAAAATTTGGAAAAAGTATGAAGAGAAGACCAAGTTGCAGCCTTGCAAATCTGTTCAACAGAAGCCTCATTCTTAAAGGCCCAAGTGGAAGCCACAGCTCTAGTAGAATGTGCTGTAATTCTTTCAGGAGGCTGCTGTCCAGCAGTCTCATAGGCTAACCGTATTATGCTACGAAGCCAAAAGGAGAGAGAGGTAGCCGAAGCTTTTTGACCTCTCCTCTGACCAGAATAAACGACAAACAGGGAAGACGTTTGTCGAAAATCCTTAGTTGCCTGTAGATAACATTTCAGGGCACGGACTACATCTAGATTGTGTAGCAGACGTTCCTTTTTCGAAGAAGGATTAGAACACAAAGATGTAACCACAATCTCTTGATTGATATTCCTGTTAGTGACCACCTTAGGTAGGAACCCAGGTTTAGTACGCAGAACTACCTTGTCTGAATGAAAAATCAGATAAGGAGAATCACAATGTAAGGCAGATAACTCAGAGACTCTTCGAGCCGAGGAAATCGCCATTAAAAACAGAACTTTCCAAGATAACAACTTGATATCAATGGAATGAAGGGGTTCAAACGGAACCCCCTGTAAAACATTAAGAACTAAGTTCAAACTCCATGGTGGAGCAACAGTTTTAAACACAGGCTTGATCCTAGCTAAAGCCTGACAAAAAGCTTGAACGTCCGGAACTTCTGACAGACGTTTGTGTAAAAGAATGGACAGAGCTGAAATCTGTCCCTTTAAGGAACTAGCGGATAAACCCTTTTCTAAACCTTCTTGTAGAAAAGACAATATCCTCGGAATCCTAACCTTACTCCATGAGTAACTCTTGGATTCGCACCAATATAAGTATTTGCGCCATATCTTATGGTAAATCTTTCTGGTAACAGGCTTCCTAGCCTGTATTAAGGTATCAATAACTGACTCAGAAAAACCACGTTTTGATAAAATCAAGCGTTCAATTTCCAAGCAGTCAGCTTCAGAGAAATTAGATTTTGATGTTTGAAGGGACCCTGGATCAGAAGGTCCTGTTTCAGAGGTAGCGACCAAGGTGGACAGGATGACATGTCCACTAGATCTGCATACCAAGTCCTGCGTGGCCATGCAGGCGTTATTAGAATCACTGATGCTCTCTCCTGTTTGATTCTGGCAATCAATCGAGGAAGCATCGGGAAGGGTGGAAACACATAAGCCATCCCGAAGGTCCAAGGTGCTGTCAAAGCATCTATCAGAACCGCTCCCGGATCCCTGGATCTGGACCCGTAACGAGGAAGCTTGGCGTTCTGTCGAGACGCCATGAGATCTATCTCTGGTTTGCCCCAACGTCGAAGTATTTGGGCAAAGACCTCCGGATGAAGTTCCCACTCCCCCGGATGAAAAGTCTGACGACTTAAGAAATCCGCCTCCCAGTTCTCCACTCCCGGGATGTGGATTGCTGACAGGTGGCAAGAGTGAGACTCTGCCCAGCGAATTATCTTTGATACTTCCATCATTGCTAGGGAGCTTCTTGTCCCTCCCTGATGGTTGATGTAAGCTACAGTCGTGATGTTGTCCGACTGAAACCTGATGAACCCCCGAGTTGTTAACTGGGGCCAAGCCAGAAGGGCATTGAGAACTGCTCTCAATTCCAGAATGTTTATTGGTAGGAGACTCTCCTCCTGATTCCATTGTCCCTGAGCCTTCAGAGAATTCCAGACAGCGCCCCAACCTAGTAGGCTGGCGTCTGTTGTTACAATTGTCCAGTCCGGCCTGCTGAATGGCATCCCCCTGGACAGATGTGGCCGAGAAAGCCACCATAGAAGAGAATTTCTGGTCTCTTGATCCAGATTCAGAGTAGGGGACAAGTCTGAGTAATCCCCATTCCACTGACTTAGCATGCACAATTGCAGCGGTCTGAGATGTAGACGTGCAAAGGGTACTATGTCCATTGCTGCTACCATTAAGCCGATCACCTCCATGCATTGAGCTACTGACGGGTGTTGAATGGAATGAAGGACACGGCATGCATTTTGAAGCTTTGTTAACCTGTCTTCTGTCAGGTAAATCTTCATTTCTACAGAATCTATAAGAGTCCCCAAGAAGGGAACTCTTGTGAGTGGAAAGAGAGAACTCTTCTTTTCGTTCACCTTCCATCCATGCGACCTTAGAAATGCCAGTACTAACTCTGTATGAGACTTGGCAGTTTGAAAGCTTGAAGCTTGTATCAGAATGTCGTCTAGGTACGGAGCTACCGCAATTCCTCGCGGTCTTAGTACCGCCAGAAAAGCACACAGAACCTTTGTGAAGATTCTCGGAGCCGTAGCCAATCCGAATGGAAGAGCTACAAACTGGTAATGCCTGTCTAGAAAGGCAAACCTTAGATACCGGTAATGATCTTTGTGAATCGGTATGTGAAGGTAAGCATCCTTTAAATCCACTGTGGTCATGTACTGACCCTTTTGGATCATGGGTAAAATTGTCCGAATAGTTTCCATTTTGAACGATGGAACTCTTAGGAATTTGTTTAGGATCTTTAAATCCAAGATTGGCCTGAAAGTTCCCTCTTTTTTGGGAACCACAAACAGATTTGAGTAAAACCCTTGTCCTTGTTCCGACCGCGGAACCGGATGGATCACTCCCATTAATAAAAGATCTTGTACGCAGCGTAGAAACGCCTCTTTCTTTATTTGGTTTGTTGACAACCTTGACAGATGAAATCTCCCTCTTGGGGGAGAGAATTTGAAGTCTAGAAGGTATCCCTGAGATATGATCTCTAACGCCCAGGGATCCTGGACATCTCTTGCCCAAGCCTGGGCGAAGAGAGAAAGTCTGCCCCCCACTAGATCCGTTCCCGGATCGGGGGCCCTCGATTCATGCTGTCTTAGGGGCAGCAGCAGGTTTCCTGGCCTGCTTGCCCTTGTTCCAGGACTGGTTAGGTCTCCAGCCTTGTCTGTAGCGAGCAACAGCTCCTTCCTGTTTTGGTGCAGAGGAAGTTGATGCTGCTCCTGCTTTGAAATTACGAAAGGAACGAAAATTAGACTGTCTAGCCTTAGGTTTGGCTCTGTCTTGAGGCAGGGCATGGCCTTTACCTCCTGTAATGTCAGCGATAATTTCTTTCAACCCGGGCCCGAATAAGGTCTGCCCTTTGAAAGGTATATTAAGCAAATTAGATTTAGAAGTAACGTCAGCTGACCAGGATTTTAGCCACAGTGCTCTGCGTGCCTGAATGGCGAATCCGGAATTCTTAGCCGTAAGTTTAGTTAAATGTACTACGGCATCTGAAATAAATGAGTTAGCTAACTTAAGGGCTTTAAGCTTGTGTGTAATCTCATCTAATGGAGCTGATTCAAGTGTCTCTTCCAGAGACTCAAACCAAAATGCTGCTGCAGCCGTGACAGGCGCAATGCATGCAAGAGGTTGCAATATAAAACCTTGTTGAACAAACATTTTCTTAAGGTAACCCTCTAACTTTTTATCCATTGGATCTGAAAAGGCACAGCTATCCTCCACCGGGATAGTGGTACGCTTAGCTAAAGTAGAAACTGCTCCCTCCACCTTAGGGACCGTTTGCCATAAGTCCCGTGTGGTGGCGTCTATTGGAAACATCTTTCTAAATATCGGAGGGGGTGAGAACGGCACACCGGGTCTATCCCACTCCTTAGTAACAATTTCAGTAAGTCTCTTAGGTATAGGAAAAACGTCAGTACTCGCCGGTACCGCAAAATATTTATCCAACCTACACATTTTCTCTGGTATTGCAACTGTGTTACAATCATTCAGAGCTGCTAACACCTCCCCTAGTAATACACTGAGGTTTTCCAGCTTAAATTTAAAATTTGAAATATCTGAATCCAGTTTGTTTGGATCAGAACCGTCACCCGCAGAATGAAGCTCTCCGTCCTCATGTTCTGCAAATTGTGACGCAGTGTCTGACATGGCCCTAATATTATCAGCGCACTCTGTTCTCACCCCAGAGTGATCACGCTTACCTCTTAGTTCTGGTAATTTAGCCAAAACTTCAGTCATAACAGTAGCCATATCCTGTAATGTGATTTGTAATGGCCGCCCAGATGTACTCGGCGCTACAATATCACGCACCTCCCGAGCGGGAGATGCAGGTACTGACACGTGAGGCGAGTTAGTCGGCATAACTCTCCCCTCGTTGTTTGGTGAAATATGTTCAATTTGTACAGATTGACTTTTATTTAAAGTAGCATCAATACAGTTAGTACATAAATTTCTATTGGGCTCCACTTTGGCTTTAGCACATATAGCACAGATATCTTCCTCTGAATCAGACATGTTTAACACACTAGCAAATAAACTAGCAACTTGGAAATACTTTTCAAGTAATTTACTATAATATGAAAACGTACTGTGCCTATAAGAAGCACAGAAAAAGTTATGACAGTTGAAAATTAATAAACTGAAAAGTTATAGCATCAAATCTTTGTAAAAAACACAATTTTAGCAAAGGATTGCTCCCATTAGCAAAGGATAACTAACCCTGATAGCAGAAGAAAAAAAAAAAAAAAATACAGAAATAAACGTTTTTTTTTTTTTTATCACAGTCAACTACAATCTCACAGCTCTGCTGTGAGTGATTACCTCCCTCAAAACAAGTTTTGAAGACCCCTGAGTTCTGTAGAGATGAACCGGATCATGCAGGGAAGACAATAAACTTCTGACTGAATTTTTTGATGCGTAGCAAAAGCACCAAAAAAGGTCCCTCCCCCTCACACATAACAGTGAGAGAGATCAGTAAACTGTCATAAATTAAATAAAACGACTGCCAAGTGGAAAAAAATAGTGCCCAAAACATTTTTTCACCCAGTACCTCAGAAAATTAAACGATTTTACATGCCAGCAAAAAACGTTTAACATTAATAAATTGAGTGTTATTAAAAAGCCTGTTGCTAGTCCCTGCAAATTAGGCTAAAGTTTTATGCATACAGTATAATTCCAGTGAAGTGCCATTCCCCAGAATACTGAAGTGTAAAATATACATACATGACAGCCTGATACCAGTTGCTGCTACTGCATTTAAGGCTGAGTTTACATTATATCGGTATGGCAGAATTTTCTCATCAATTCCATTGTCAGAAAATAATAAGCTGCTACATACCTCTTTGCAGATTAATCTGCCCGCTGTCCCCTGATCTGAAGTTTACCTCTCCTCAGATGGCCGAGAAACAGCAATATGATCTTAACTACTCCGGCTAAAATCATAGAAAAACTCAGGTAGATTCTTCTTCAAATTCTACCAGAGAAGGAATAACACACTCCGGTGCTATTATAAAATAACAAACTTTTGATTGAAGGTATGAAACTAAGTATAATCACCACAGTCCTCTCACACATCCTATCTATTCGTTGGGTGCAAGAGAATGACTGGTAATGGCAGTTAAGGGAGGAGCTATATAGCAGCTCTGCTGGGTGAATCCTCTTGCACTTCCTGTTGGGGAGGAGTTAATATCCCATAAGTAATGGATGATCCGTGGACTGGATACACTTAACAAGAGAAATACAATTCTAAATTAACTCATATATTTTAACACTCTTAGGCCTAGATTTGGAGTTCGGCGGTAGCCGTCAAAACCAGCGTTAGAGGCTCCTAACGCTGGTTTTGGCCGCCCGCTGGTATTTGGAGTCAGTGATTAAAGGGTCTAACGCTCACTTTACAGCCGCGACTTTTCCATACCGCAGATCCCCCTACGCCATTTGCGTAGCCTATATTTTCAATGGGATCTTTCTAACGCTGGTATTTAGAGTCGTTTCTGAAGTGAGCGTTAGAGCTCTAACGACAAGATTCCAGCCGCCTGAAAATAGCAGGAGTTAAGAGCTTTCTGGCTAACGCCGGTTCATAAAGCTCTTAACTACTGTACCCTAAAGTACACTAACACCCATAAACTACCTATGTACCCCTAAACCGAGGTCCCCCCACACCGCCGCCACTCGATTAAAATTTTTAACCCCTAATCTGCCGACCGCCACCTACGTTATATTTATGTACCCCTAATCTGCTGCCCCTAACATCGCCGACCCCTATATTATATTTATTAACCCCTAATCTGCCCCCCTCAACGTCGCCGACACCTGCCTATACTTATTAACCCCTAATCTGCCGAGCGGACCTGAGCGCTACTATAATAAAGTTATTAACCCCTAATCCGCCTCACTAACCCTATCATAAATAGTATTAACCCCTAATCTGCCCTCCCTAACATCGCCGACACCTAACTTCAATTATTAACCCCTAATCTGCCGACCGGAGCTCACCGCTATTCTAATAAATGGATTAACCCCTAAAGCTAAGTCTAACCCTAACACTAACACCCCCCTAAGTTAAATATAATATTTATCTAACGAAATAAATTAACTCTTATTAAATAACTTATTCCTATTTAAAGCTAAATACTTACCTGTAAAAGAAATCCTAATATAGCTACAATATAAATTATAATTATATTATAGCTATTTTAGGATTAATATTTATTTTACAGGCAACTTTGTATTTATTTTAACCAGGTACAATAGCTATTAAATAGTTAAGAACTATTTAATAGTTACCTAGTTAAAATAATAACAAATTTACCTGTAAAATAAATCCTAACCTAAGTTATAATTAAACCTAACACTACCCTATCAATAAAATAATTAAATAAACTACCTACAATTACCTACAATTAACCTAACACTACACTATCAATAAATTAATTAAACACAATTCCTACAAATAAATACAATTAAATAAACTAGCTAAAGTACAAAAAATAAAAAAGAACTAAGTTACAGAAAATAAAAAAATATTTACAAACATAAGAAAAATATTACAACAATTTTAAACTAATTACACCTACTCTAAGCCCCCTAATAAAATAACAAAGCCCCCCAAAATAAAAAATTCCCTACCCTATTCTAAATTAAAAAAGTTACAAGCTCTTTTACCTTACCAGCCCTGAACAGGGCCCTTTGCGGGGCATGCCCCAAGAATTTCAGCTCTTTTGCCTGTAAAAAAAAACATACAATACCCCCCCCCAACATTACAACCCACCACCCACATACCCCTAATCTAACCCAAACCCCCCTTAAATAAACCTAACACTAAGCCCCTGAAGATCTTCCTACCTTGTCTTCACCATCCAGGTATTACCGATCCGTCCTGGCTCCAAGATCTTCATCCAACCCAAGCGGGGGTTGGCGATCCATAATCCGGTCCAGAAGAGGCTCCAAAGTCTTCCTCCTATCCAGCAAGAAGAGGACATCCGGACCGGCAAACATCTTCTCCAAGCGGCATCTTCGATCTTCTTCCATCCGGAGCGAAGCGGCAGGATCCTGAAGACATCCAGCGCGGAACATCCATCCGGACCGACGACTGAACGATGAATGACTGTTCCTTTAAGGGACGTCATCCAAGATGGCGTCCCTCGAATTCCGATTGGCTGATAGGATTCTATCAGCCAATCGGAATTAAGGTAGGAATTTTCTGATTGGCTGATGGAATCAGCCAATCAGAATCTAGTTCAATCCGATTGGCCGATCCAATCAGCCAATCAGATTGAGCTCGCATTCTATTGGCTGATCGGAACAGCCAATAGAATGCGAGCTCAATCTGATTGGCTGATTGGATCAGCCAATCGGATTGAACTAGATTCTGATTGGCTGATTCCATCAGCCAATCAGAAAATTCCTACCTTAATTCCGATTGGCTGATAGAATCCTATCAGCCAATCGGAATTCGAGGGACGCCATCTTGGATGACGTCCCTTAAAGGAACAGTCATTCGTCGTTCAGTCGTCGGTCCGGATGGATGTTCCGCGCTGGATGTCTTCAGGATCCTGCCGCTTCGCTCCGGATGGAAGAAGATCGAAGATGCCGCTTGGAGAAGATGTTTGCCGGTCCGGATGTCCTCTTCTTGCCGGATAGGAGGAAGACTTTGGAGCCTCTTCTGGACCGGATTATGGATCGCCAACCCCCGCTTGGGTTGGATGAAGATCTTGGAGCCAGGACGGATCGGTGATACCTGGATGGTGAAGACAAGGTAGGAAGATCTTCAGGGGCTTAGTGTTAGGTTTATTTAAGGGGGGTTTGGGTTAGATTAGGGGTATGTGGGTGGTGGGTTGTAATGTTGGGGGGGGGGGGTATTGTATGTTTTTTTTTACAGGCAAAAGAGCTGAAATTCTTGGGGCATGCCCCGCAAAGGGCCCTGTTCAGGGCTGGTAAGGTAAAAGAGCTTGTAACTTTTTTAATTTAGAATAGGGTAGGGAATTTTTTATTTTGGGGGGCTTTGTTATTTTATTAGGGGGCTTAGAGTAGGTGTAATTAGTTTAAAATTGTTGTAATATTTTTCTTATGTTTGTAAATATTTTTTTATTTTCTGTAACTTAGTTCTTTTTTATTTTTTGTACTTTAGCTAGTTTATTTAATTGTATTTATTTGTAGGAATGTGTTTAATTAATTTATTGATAGTGTAGTGTTAGGTTAATTGTAGGTAATTGTAGGTAGTTTATTTAATTATTTTATTGATAGGGTAGTGTTAGGTTTAATTATAACTTAGGTTAGGATTTATTTTACAGGTAAATTTGTTATTATTTTAACTAGGTAACTATTAAATAGTTCTTAACTATTTAATAGCTATTGTACCTGGTTAAAATAAATACAAAGTTGCCTGTAAAATAAATATTAATCCTAAAATAGCTATAATATAATTATAATTTATATTGTAGCTATATTAGGATTTCTTTTACAGGTAAGTATTTAGCTTTAAATAGAAATAAGTTATTTAATAAGAGTTAATTTATTTCGTTAGATAAATATTATATTTAACTTAGGGGGGTGTTAGGGTTAGACTTAGCTTTAGGGGTTAATCCATTTATTAGAATAGCGGTGAGCTCCGATCGGAAGATTAGGGGTTAATAATTGAAGTTAGGTGTCGGCGATGTTAGGGAGGGCAGATTAGGGGTTAATACTATTTATGATAGGGTTAGTGAGGCGGATTAGGGGTTAATAACTTTATTATAGTAGCGCTCAGGTCCGCTCGGCAGATTAGGGGTTAATAAGTGTAGGCAGGTGTCGGCGACGTTGTGGGGGGCAGGTTAGGGGTTAATAAATATAATATAGGGGTCGGCGGTGTTAGGGGTAGCAGATTAGGGGTACATAGGGATAACGTAGGTGGCGGCGGTTTACGGAGCGGCAGATTAGGGGTTTAAAAACATATGCAGGGGTCAGCGATAGCGGGGGCGGCAGATTAGGGGTTAATAAGTGTAAGGCTAGGGGTGTTTAGACTCGGGGTACATGTTAGAGTGTTAGGTGCAGACGTAGGAAGTGTTTCCCCATAGGAAACAATGGGGCTGCGTTAGGAGCTGAACGCTGCTTTTTTGCAGGTGTTAGGTTTTTTTTCAGCTCAAACAGCCCCATTGTTTCCTATGGGGGAATCGTGCACGAGCACGTTTTTGAGGCCGGCCGCATCCGTAAGCAACTCTGGTATCGAGAGTTGTATTTGCGGTAAAAATGCTCTACGCTCCTTTTTTGGAGCCTAACGCAGCATTTGTTTGAACTCTCGATACCAGAGTTAATTTTATGGTGCGGCCAGAAAAAAGCCCGCGGAGCGTTAACAGCCCTTTTACCGCCGAACTCCAAATCTAGGCCTTAGGCAGCAAATCAAACACAAGTTCAAAACACTGGTATAGCTATGTGAGCTCTGTATTTAATTAGCCTTTGCAGAAACAATGCTAAATATTTTTTATCTTAATTGGACTTTTAATAATAGATTCGTTAACCCCTTAATGACCACAGCACTTTTCCATTTTCTGTCATTTTGGGACCAGGGCTATTTTTTACATTTTTGCAGTGTTTGTGTTTAGCTGTAATTTTCCTCTTACTCATTTACTGTACCCACACATATTATATACTGTTTTTCTCGCCATTAAATGGACTTTATAAAGATACCATTATTTTCATCATATCTTATAATTTACTATTAAAAATATATAAAATATGAGGAAAAAAATAAAAAAACACACTTTTTCTAACTTTGCCCCCCAAAATCTGTTACACATCTACAACCACCAAAAAACACCCATGCTAAATAGTTTCTAAATTTTGTCCTGAATTTAGAAATACCCAATGTTTACATGTTCTTTGCTTTTTTTGCAAGTTATAGGGCCATAAATACAAGTAGCACTTTGCTATTTCCAAACCACTTTTTTTCAAAATAAGCGCTAGTTACATTGGGACACAGATATCTTTCAGGAATCCCTGAATATCCCTTGACATGTATATATTTTTTTTTAGAAGACATCCCAAAGTATTGATCTAGGCCCATTTTGGTATATTTCATGCCACCATTTAACCACCAAATGCGATCAAATACAAAAAATCATTCACTTTTTCACAAATTTTTTCACAAACTTTCGGTTTCTCACTGAAATTATTTACAAACAGCTTGTGCAATTATGTCATAAATGGTTGTAAATTATTCTCTGGGATCCCCTTTGTTCAGAAATAGCATATATATATGGCTTTGGCATTGCTTTTTGGTAATTAGAAGGCCGCTAAATGCCACTGTGCACCACACGTGTATTATGCCTAGCAGTGAAGGGGTTAATTAAGTAGGGAGCATGTAGGGAGCTTTTTTGGGGTAATTTTAGCTTTAGTGTAGTGTAGTTAACAACCCATGCCACCATTTCACCGCCAAATGCGATCAAATAAAAAGAAACGTTAAATTTTTCACAGTTTTAGGTTTCTCACTGAGATCATTTACAAACAGCTTGTGCAATTATGGCACAAATGGTTGTAAATGCTTTTCTGGGATCCCCTTTGTTCAGAAATAGCAGACATATATGGCTTTGGCGTTGCTTTTTGGTAATTAGGAAGCTAAATGCCGCTGCTCAACACCACATGTGTATTATGCCCAGCAGTGCAGGGGTTAATTAGGGAGCTTGTAAGGAGTTTGTAGGGTTAATTTTAGCTTTAGTGTAGTGTAGTAGACAACCTAAAGTATTGATCTAGGCCCATTTTGGTATATTTCATGCCACCATTTCACCGCCAAATGCGATCAAATAAAAAAAATCGTTCCCTTTTTCACAAACTTTTTCACAAACTTTAGGTTTCTCACTGAAATTATTTACAAACAACTTGTGCAATTATGGCACAAATGGTTGTTAATGCTTCTCTGGGATCCCCTTTGTTCAGAAATAGCAGACATATATGGCTTTGGCGTTGCTTTTTGATAATTAGAAGGCCGCTAAATGCTGCTGCGCATCACACGTGTATTATGGCTAGCAGTGAAGGGGTTAATTAGGTAGCTTGTAGGGAGCTTGCAGGGTTAATTTTAGCTTTAGTATAGAGATCAGCCTCCCACCTGAAACATCAGACCCCCTGATCCCTCCCAATCAGCTCTCTTCCCTCCCCCACCCCACAATGGTCCCCGCCATCTTAAGTACTGGCAGAAAGTCTGCCAGTACTAAAATAAAAGGTATATTTGTTTTTTTTTTGTTTTTTTTAAAAGCATATTTACATATGTTGCTGTGTAGGATCCCCCCTTAGCCCCCAACCTCACTGATCCCCCACCAAACAGCTCTCTAACCCTCCCCCTCTACCTTAATGGGCGCCATCTTGGGTACTGGCAGCCGCCCACCCGCCTCCCATGTCGGCTCCCACCCACCAACGATACCGGCCATCGATGTCCGGTGCAGAGAGGGCCACAGAGTGGCTCTCTCTGCATCGGAAGGCCATGCATGGTTATTGCAGGATGCCTCCATATCGAGGCATCACTGCAATAAACGGAAAGCAGCTGGAAGCGAGCAGGATTGCTTCCAGCTGCTTTCCAGACCGAGGACGTGCAGGGTACGTCCTTGGCCGTTAACTGTACGTCTGGGTCATTAAGGGGTTAAAACTGCTCTCTGTATTCCCCATTAATATTCTAGATTCTGACTTACACGTATACATGCAGATACACACACACACTACATAGCTTACACTTATACATACAGATACACACACACACTACATAGCTTACACTTATACATACAGATACACACACACACACTACATAGCTTACACTTATACATACAGATACACACATACTACATAGCTTACACTTATACATGCAGATACACACACACACTACATAGCATACACTAATACATGCAGATACACACACACACTACACAGCATACACTAATACATGCAGATACACACACACTACATAGCATACACTAATACATGCAGATACACACACACACTACACAGCATACACTAATACATGCAGATACACACACACTACATAGCATACACTAATACATGCAGATACACACACACACTACACAGCATACACTAATACATGCAGATACACACACACACTACATAGCTTACACTTATACATACAGATACACACACACACACTACATAGCTTACACTTATACATACAGATACACACATACTACATAGCTTACACTTATACATGCAGATACACACACACACTACATAGCATACACTAATACATGCAGATACACACACACACTACACAGCATACACTAATACATGCAGATACACACACACTACATAGCATACACTAATACATGCAGATACACACACACACTACACAGCATACACTAATACATGCAGATACACACACACTACATAGCATACACTAATACATGCAGATACACACACACACTACACAGCATACACTAATACATGCAGATACACACACACTACATAGCATACACGTATACATGCAGATACACACACACACTACATAGCTTACACTTATACATACAGATATACACATACTACATAGCTTACACTTATACATACAGATACACACACACACTACATAGCTTACACTTGTACATGCAGATACACACACACTACATAGCATGCACTTATAAATACAGATACACACACACACACTACATAGCTTACACTTATACATGCAGATACACACACACACACACTACATAGCATATACTTATACATGCAGATAGACACAAACACTACACAGCATACACTTATACATTCAAATACCCACACACACTACATAGCTTTCACTTATACATGCAGATACACACACTACGTAGCATACACTTATAAATGCAGATACACACACTGAGCACTTTTTTTTTTGATTGTGTTAAAGTGGCAGTGCTTGATTAACTACTGGTATAGCTAAGGTTAAAATACACAGATCACAAGCATATAGATTAAACATGTATATATATTTAAAAGGAAGCTGTTAATTGTCTGCATTGGATGTCAATCATACTAATGTAACAACAAGATCACAAAGGGGGTGTGTTAAGACCGGATAACTACTTGGAGCTAAAACTGAAAGTAATAAGGAGAGGAATCAACCCGAGGAAAGCAGTCTCTTATCTCACTGATCAGTGTCACTAAAGAGGTGATGTTTTAAGCATATGACAAATTATTCATGGTCTTTACATAATGATATGTACATATTTTTCGTTTTACTGAGCTAATTGAAAAAGGTGCTTTATAAAAATTGGGTTTCTATATACTAAGGAACAGGTTTTCTGTTAAGGACTGTTGATGTTGAATTAAAAAAAAAAATCTTTTTGACATTATGCCTTTTTTTTGTATTATTTATTTACTTATTGTTTACAAATGCTTAAAAGTGATGGGTGTGTGTATGTGTCGTTTACTCCATAATGACAATGGCAAGTTTTCACAAATTCACCTGTGAGTGCTTGTGTCTGCTATTACTGCCTGAGTGTGTGTGTGTGTTTGTGTATGCCTATCTATCACTGCCTGTGTGTGCATGTATCTGCCTATTACTGCCTGTGTGTGCGTATGTCTATCTATCCCTACCTGTGTGTGCATGTATCTGCCTATTACTGCCTGTGTGCATGTATCTGCCTATTACGTGTGTATGCCTATCTATCCCTGTCTGTGTGTGCATTTATCTGCCTATCCCTGCCTGTGTGTGCAAGTATCTGCCTATTACTGCCTGTGTGTGTATGCCTATCTATCCCGCCTGTGTGTGCATGTATCTGCCTATTACTGCCTGTGTGTGTATGCCTATCTATCCCTGCCTGTGTGTGCATGTATCGTCCTATTACTTCCTGTGTGTGTATGCCTATCTATCCCTGCCTGTGTGTGCATGTATCGTCCTATTACTTCCTGTGTGTGTATGCCTATCTATCCCTGCCTGTGTGTGTATGTATCTGCCTATTACTGCCTGTGTGTGCATGTACAGTATCTCACAAAAGTGAGTACACCCCTCACATTTTTGTAAATATTTTATTATATCTTTTCATGTGACAACACTGAAGAAATGACACTTTGCTACAATGTAAAGTAGTGAGTGTACAGCCTGTATAACAGTGTAAATTTGATGTCCTCTCAAAATAACGCAACACAGCCATTAATGTCTAAACCTTTGGCAACAAAAGTGAGTACACCCCTAAGTGGAAATGTCCAAATTTGGCAAAATTAGCCATTTTCCCTCCCCAGTGTCATGTTACTCGTTAGTGTTACAAGGTCTCAGGTGTGAATGGGGAGCAGGTGTGTTAAATTTGGTGTTACTGCTCTCACACTCTCTCATACAGGTCACTAGAAGTTCAGCATGGCACCTCATGGCAAAGAACTGAGGATATTAAAAAAAGAGTTGTTGCTCTACATAAAGATGGCCTAGGCTATAAGAAGATTGCCAAGACCCTGAAACTGAGCTGCAGCACGGTGGGCAAGACCATACAGCGGTTTCACAGGACAAGTTCCACTCAGAACAGGCCTCACCATGGTCGACCAAAGAAGTTGAGTGCACGTGCTCAGCGTCATATCCAGAGGTTGTCTTTGGGAAATAGACGTATGAGTGCTGCCAGCATTGCTGCAGAGGTTGAAGGGGTGGGGGGTCAGCCTGTCAGTGCTCAGACCATACACCGCCCACTGAATCAAATTGGTTTGCATGGTTGTCATCCCAGAAGGAAGCCTCTTCTAAAGATGATGCACAAGAATGCCTGCAAACAGTTTGCTGAAGACAAACAGAACCATGTCCTGTGGTCCGATGAGACCAAAATAAACTTATTCGGTTCAGATGGTGTCAAGCGTGTGTGGAAGCAACCTGGTGAGGAGTACAAAGACAAGTGTGTCTTGTCTACAGTCAAGCATGGTGGAGGGAGTGTCTTGGTCTGGGCCTGCATGAGTGCTGCCGGCACTGGGAAGATACAGTTCATTGAGGGAACCATGAATGCCAACATGTACTGTGAAATACTGAAGCAGAGCATGATCCCCTCCCTTCGGAGATTGGGCCGCAGGACAGTATTCCAACATGATAATGACCCTAAACACTCCTCCAAGATGACCACTGCCTTGATAAAGAAGCTGAGGGTAAAGGTGATGGACTGACCAAGCATGTCTCCAGACCTAAACCCTATTGAGCATCTGTGGGGCATCCTCAAACGGAAGATGGGGGAGTGCAAAGTCACTAACATCCACCAGCTCTGTGATGTCGTCATGGAGGAGTGGAAGAGTACTCTAGTGGCAACATGTGAAGCTCTGGTGAACTCCATGCCCAAGTGGGTTAAGGCAGTGCTGGAAAATAATGGTGGCCACACAAAATATTGACACGTTGGCCCAATTTGGACATTTCCACTTAGGGGTGTATTCACTTTTGTTGCCAACGGGTTAGACATTAATGGCTGTGTGTTGAGTTATTTTGAGGGGACAGCAAATGTACACTGTTATACAGGCTGTACACTCACTACTTTACATTGTAGCAAAGTGTCATTTCTTCAGTGTTGTCACATGAAAAGATATAATAAAATATTTACAAAAATGTGAGGGGTGTACTCACTTTTGTGAGATACTGTATCTGCCTGTTACTGCCTGTGCGTGTGTGCCTATCTATCCCTGCCTGTGTGTGCATGTATCTGCCTATTACTGCCTGTGTGTGTGTATGCCTATATATCCCTGTCTGTGTGTGCAGGTATCTGCCTATTACTGCCTTTGTGTATGCTTATCTATCCCTGCCTGTGTGTGCAGGTATCTGCCTATTACTGCCTGTGTGTGCATGTATCTGCCTATTACTGCCTGTGTGTGTATGCCTATCTATCCCTGCCTGTGTGTGCATGTATCTGACTATTACTGCCTGTGTGTGTATGCCTATCTATCCCTACCTGTGTGTGCATGTATCTGCCTATTACTGCCTGTGTGTGCATGTTTCTGCCTATTACTGCCTGTGTGTGTATGCCTATCTATCCCTGCCTGTGTGTGCATGTATCTGCCTATTACTGCCTGTGTGTGTGTGTGTGTGCCTATCTATCACTGCCTATGTGTGCATGTATCTGCCTATTACTGCCTGTGTGTGCATGTATCTGCTTATTACTGCCTGTGTGTGTGTATGCCTTTTTACCCCTGCTTGTGTGTGCATGTATCTGCCTACTACTGCCTGTGTGTGCACGTATCTGCCTATTACTGCCTGTGTGTGTGTATGCCTATCTATCCCTGCCTGTGTGCGCATGTATCTGCATATTACTGCCTGTGTGTGCACGTATCTGCCTATTACTGCCTGTGTGTGCATGTATCTGCTTATTACTGCCTGTGTGTGTGTGCCTATCTATCCCTGCCTGTGTGTGCATGTATCTGCATATTACTGCCTGTGTGTGCACGTATCTGCCTATTACTGCCTGTGTGTGTATGCCTATCTATCCCTGCCTGTGTGTGCATGTATCTGCCTATTACTGCCTGTGTGTGCATGCATCTGTCAATTACTGCCTGTGTGTGCATGTATCTGCTTATTACTGCCTGTGTGTGTGTGCCTATCTATCCCTGTCTGTGTGTGCATGTATCTGCCTATCCCTGCCTGTGTGTGCATGTATCTGCCTATTACTGCCTGTGTGTGTATGCATCTGCATATTACTGCCTGTGTGTGCACGAATCTGACTATTACAGCCTGTGTGTGTATGCCTATCTATCCCTGCCTGTGTGTGCATGTATCTGCCTATTACTGCCTGTGTGTGCACATATCTGACTATTACTGCCTGTGTGTGTATGCCTATCTATCCCTGCCTATGTGTGCATGCAGCTGTCTATTACTGCCTGTGTGTGCATGTATCTGCTTATTATTGCCTGTGTGTGTATGCCTTTTTATCCCTGCCTGTGTGTGCATGTATCTGCCTATTACTGCCTGTGTGTGCACGTATCTGCTTATTACTGCCTGTGTGAGAGTATGCCTATCTATACCTGAATGTGTGTGCATGTATCTGCCTATTGCTGCCTGTGTGTGCATGCATCTGCATATTACTGCCTGTGTGAGCATGTATCTGCCTATTACTGCCTGTGTGTGCATGCATCTGTCTATTATTGCCTGTGTGTGCATGCATCTGTCTATTACTGCCTGTGTGTGCATGTATCTGTCTATTACTGCCTGTGTGTGCATGTATCTGCCTATCCCTGCCTGTGTGTGCATGTATCTGCTTATTACTGCCTGTGTGAGCATGTATCTGCCTATTACTGCCTGTGTGTGCATGCATCTGTCTATTACTGCCTGTGAGTGCATGTATCTACCTATTACTGCCTGTGTGGGCATGTTTCTGCCTATTATTGTCTGTGTGTGCATGTCTCTGTCTATTACTGCCTGTGTGTGAATATCTGTCTATTACTGCCTGAGTGTGAATATCTCTGTCTATTACTGCCTGCATGTGCATGTCTCTGTCTGTTACTGCCTGTGACTGTGAGTGCATGTCTCTGTCTATTACTACCTGTGTGTACATGGCTCTTTCTGTTACTGCCTGTGTGTGCATGTGTCTGCCTATTATTGTCTGTGTGTGCATGTCTCTGTCTATTACTGCCTGTGTGTGAATATCTCTGTCTATTACTGCCTGTGTGTGCATGTCTCTGTCTATTACTATAGTAACAAGATAGTAGGTAAAGTAGTACTAATGGTAAGTACCTATAGGTGCCAAATATTTTTGGAATCAACAAGCACCTGTTAGGGGGGCAATATAGCACTAAGGAGACCCATGATAAATGAGTTACAAAGTCTGTAACAAAAAAGAGTGCTTTATCCCTGCAATTATTTAGGAAAAATTCTCCCTGAATAATACAGGAACGATTTTTAACCATTCATACTTTATCTTTATTGGTTTAACTATTCAATCATAAAAACACTTAAAGGGACAGTCTACACCAGAATTGTTATTGTTTTAAAAGATAGATAATACCTTTTTTTTACCCATTCCCTAGTTTTGCATAACCAACACAGTTATATTTATATATTTTTTACCTCTGTGATTATCTTGTATCTAAGCCTCTGCAGACTGCCCCTTTATTTCAGTTCTTTTAACAGACTTGCAGTTTAGCCAATCAGTGCCTGCTCCCAGATAACTTCACGTGCACGAGCACAGTGTTATCTATATGAAATACGTGAACTAACACCCTCTAGTGGTGAAAAACCTGTTAAAATGCATTCTTAAGAGGCGGCCTTTAAGGTCTAAGAAATTAGCATATGAACCTCCTAGGTTAAGCTTTCAACTAAGAATACCAAGTTAACAAAGAAAAATTGGTGATAAAAGTAAATTGGAAAATTGTTTAAAATTACATGCCCTATCTGAATCATGATTTTTTTTTTGGACTAGACTGTCCCTTTAAATTCTCTAGATATCAATATATAGCATAGATGTGTGAATAATACCTCTGAGAATCATGTATCTATATGTGAAAAATTGTACTTGGTTTGTATAATATCAAGCAGTCAGATACAAACAATATCTTTTGTAGCCGGCTATTAATAAATTAAAAAATAATGCTATAACAAGAGGACCTGTTAATATGTGGAATATCAGGTTATGAGATTAAAGCTATCTAGCTAATACTCTATCTGTAATTATAAAGTCCTTCCTTACACAGTTAACTTTAGCATAGCTGCTCAATGTAATATATTCTGTCTGCTTGAACTCTCTCAATATCAATATATAGCATAGGTATGTGAATAAAACCTCTGAGAGTCATGTATTTAAATATGAAACATTGTACTTGGTTTGTATAATATCAAGCAGTTAGATACAAACAATATTTTTTTGCAGCCGGCTATTAATAAATTCAGAAATAATGCTGTAACAAGAGGACCTTTTAATATGTGGGATGTCAGATTGCAAGATTAAAGCTATTAAGCTAATACTCTATCTGTAATTATAAAGTCCTTGCTTGCACAGTTAACTTTTGCACAGCTATTCAGTGTAATAGATTCTGTCTGCTTAAGCCCCTTATTTAGCAGGGGCTAGATTAACGTTTAACTGACTTGTTTCACTAACATAGCACAACGTCTGATCTCAGAATATAACATACATTTACAAGCTATTGGCAATCAACATATATCATAGAGAGTAAGCGGTTAAAAAACGAGAGTGTAAACTCTGAAGCTAGACCCCTGACACGTGTTTCGCTCATGCTTCCTCAGAGGGGTGAGGAAGCGTGAGTGAAACACGTGTCAGGGGTCTAGCTTCAGAGAGTTCACACTCGTTTTTTAACCGCTTACTCTCTATGATATATGTTGATTGCCAATAGCTTGTAAATGTATGTTATATTCTGAGATCAGACGTTGTGCTATGTTAGTGAAACAAGCCAATAGAATCAGCCAATAGAATGCAAGCTCAATCCTATTGGCTGATTGGATCAGCCAATAGGATTGAACTTCAATCCTATTGGCTGATTGCATCAGCCAATAGGATTTTTCCTACCTTAATTCCGATTGGCTGATAGAATTCTATCAGCCAATCGGAATTCAAGGGACGCCATCTTGGATGACGTCACTTAAAGGTACCTTCATTCAGTCATTGGATGTCGTTGGAAGAGGATGCTCCGCGTCGGATGGCTTGAAGATGGACCCGCTCCGCGCCGGATGGATGAAGATAGAAGATGCCACCTGGATGAAGACTTCAAGGGGTTAGTGTTAGGTTTTTTAAGGGGGGATTGGGTGGGTTTTAGAGTAGGGTTGGGTGTGTGGGTGGTGGGTTTTAATGTTGGGGGGGTATTGTACTTTTTTCAGGTAAAAGAGCTGATTACTTTGGGGCAATGCCCTGTAAAAGGCCCTTTTAAGGGCTATTCGTAATTTAGTATAGGGTAGGGCTTTTTATTATTTTGGGGGGCTTTTTTATTTTATTAGGGGGATTAGATTAGGTGTAATTAGTTTAAAAAAAAATTATTTTATTATATTCTGTAATTTAGTGTTTTGTTTTTTTTGTACTTTAGATAATTTTATTTAATTTTATTTAATTGTAGTTAATTGTAGTTAATGTAGGTAATTAATTTAATGATAGTGTAGTGTTAGGTGTAATTGTAACGTAGGTTAGGTTTTATTTTACAGGTACTTTTGTATTTATTTTAGTTAGGTAGTTATTAAATAGTTAATAACTATTCTACCTAGATAAAATAAATACAAAGTTGCCTGTAAAATAAAAATAAATCCTAAGATAGCTACAATGTAACTATTAGTTATATTGTAGCTATCCTAGGGTTTATTTTATAGGTAAGTATTTAGTTTTAAATTGGAATAATTTATTTCGATTTATTTAAATTATATTTAAGTTAGGGGGTGTTAGGGTTAGTGTTAGACTTAGGTTTAGGGGTTAATATATTTAATATAGTGGCGGCGGTGTAGGGGGGGCAGATTAGGGGTTAATAAATATAATGTAGGTGGCGGCGGTGTGGGGGGGAAGATTAGGGGTTAATAAATATAATGTAGGTGGCGGTGGGCTCCGGGAACGGCAGTTTAGGGGTTAAACACTTTATTTAGTTGTGGCGGAGTCAGGGAGCGGCAGGATAGGGGTTAATAACTTTATGTAGGTGTCGGCTGTATAGGGGCGGAAGATTAAAGGTTAATATGTATAATGTAGGTGGTGGTGTGCTCTGGGAGCGGCGGTTTAGGGGTTAATACATTTATTAGAGTTGCAGTGGGCTCCGGGAGTGGCGGTTTAAAGGTTAATACATTTATTAGAGTTGCGGTGGGCTCCGGGAGCGGCGGTTTAGGGGTTAATAACTTTATTTAGGTGCGGTGGGGTCCGGGAGCGGCGGTATAGGGGGTAAAACAGTATAGTATAGTGTGGGTGTTTAGTGACAGGGTACCAAGAAAGCTGTAAAAAAGCCGAAGAGCAGCGAGATCGATGACTGTTAGTTAACAACAGTCCACTGCTCATCTCACCGTACTTGGTGGGCGACTTTTTGACAGCTTTTTTGGTAATTTTGGAGAACGTATTCAGGTCCGCGGCAGTGATGTTAGGCGAACTTAGGTGAGCGTATTGGTGCCGTTGAATGCAAGAAAGTCGACGGCTTGATAAATAGAGGCCAGAGTATTAGCTATATAGCTTTTATCTCATAATCTGACATCCCACATATTAACAGGTCCTCTTGCTACAGCAATATTTCTGTATTTATTAATAGCCTGCTACAAAAGATAATGTTTGTATTTGACTGCTTGATATTATACAAACCAAGTATAATGTTTCACATATAGATACATGATTCTCAGAGGTATTCACACATCTATGCTATATATAGATGTCTAGAGAGTTTAAGTGTTTTTAAACGTTTATGATTGAATAGTTAAACCAATAAAGATAAAGTATGAATGGTTAAAAATCGTTTCTGTATTATTCAGGGAGAATTTTTCCTAAATAATTGCAGGGGCAAAGCACTCTTTTTTGTTCCAGACTTTGTAACTCATTTATCTACTCTGTCTATTACTGTCTGTGAGTGCATATCTCTTTCTATTACTGTATGTGTGTGCATATCTCTTTCTATTACTGCCTGTGTGTGCATGTCTGTGTCTATTACTGCCTATGTGTGCATGCATCTGTCTATTACTTCCTGTGTGTGCATGTCTCTGTCTATTACTTCATGTTTGTGCATGTCTCTGTCTATTACTGCATGTGTGTGCATGTCTCTGTCTATTACTGCCTGTGTGTGCATGTCTCTGTCTGTTACTGTCTGTGAGTGCATGTCTCTGTCTATTACTGCATGTGCGTGCATGTCTCTGTCTGTTACTGCCTGTGTGTTCATGTCTCTGTCTATTACTGCCTGTGTGTTCATGTCTCTGTCAGTTACTGCCTGTGAGTGCATGTCTCTGTCTATTACTGCCTGTGTGTGCATTTCTCTGTCTATTACTGACTGTGTGTGCATGGCTCTGTCTATTACTGATAAAAATGGGAAAGGGGGATAGAGGATGGTACTGCTGAATGGTGACCCAATAGGAAATAATTCAAATTATTTGAGGGAATGGGTGCTGTATACAATTGAATTCAGAGCAAGAACATCTAGTGGTTAGACCGGCTACAAGAAGTGTATACTAAATAGCACTCCTCACTATTGTAACCACTGAGAATAAAGTTATTAATCTGGTTAGACTATGTCTATTTATTAAGGTTTACACTTGTGGGCATACATAAAAATCCCAATTTGTGGCAACACAAAAGAAGGTTTAAAAAGGTAAATTTAATTGGTTAATTATTTTTAAAAAAATGGGGAAAACACACACTTAAAAACAAATAATGAAAACACAATAATAATGCACCAGTGTAAAGCTAATGGGATACCTGGTAGTATTAAATTGTCAGAAAAATATAAATCCTAATGGTAGCTTAACAGACTGGAACTGTGTAGTACTCTCAAATAGGGAATACTAGGAGCCAGTATTTCCCAAACTAATATCACCACATAAATGTAAGAAAGTTAACTGAGGAGTAATGGGATCCTAGATTTTTTAAATAGTATAGTAGAACACTCTGTTGACCAATAGCACCTCTGTTGTTATGCTTAGACCTCTGTAATAGTTGGAATTTCTAATAACAACAAGTCCGCTTTAATTTAAATGCCAAACCGGCAACAGTATTTGACTAAACGGTCCGTTAACATATTAACAACTTACAGCTGTAAATAATTATCTAGTGAGGATAAGTTGAGCCCCTTATTGTGGAATGGTGTATATCTAACACCATTATATATTACCTATGTCAGTTCAGCACATCCGGTGCATTATTATTGTGTTCTCACTATTTGTATTTAAGTGTGTGTTTTCGCCATTTTTTAAATAATTAACCAATAAAATTTACCTTTTTAACCGCTCTTTTGTGTTCCCACAAATTGGGATTTTCATGTGTGCCCTGCCTGTGTGTTCATGTCTCTGTCTAATACTACCTGTGTGTGCATGTATCTGCCTATTATTGCCTGTGTGTGCATGTCTCTGTCTATCCCTGCCTGTGTGTGCATGTCTCTGTCTATTACTGCCTGTGAGTGCATGTCTCTGTCTATTACTGCCTGTGAGTGCATGTATCTGCCTTTTATTGCCTGCGTGTGCATGTCTCTGGCTATCCCTGCCTGTGTGTTCATGTCTCTGTCTATTACTGCCTGTGAGTGCATGTCTCTGTCTAATACTACCTGTGTGTGCATGTATCTGCCTATTATTGCATGTGTGTGCATGTCTCTGTCTGTTACTGCCTGTGTGGGAATGTCTCTGTCTATTACTGCCTGTGTGTGAATGTCTCTGTCTGTTACTGTTTGTGAGTGCATATCTCTGTCTATTACTGTCTGTGAGTGCATGTTGCTGTCTATTATTGCCTGTGTGTGAATGTCTCTGTCTATTACTGTCTGTGAGTGCATATCTCTGTCTATTACTGCCTGTGTGTGAATGTCTCTGTCTATTACTGTCTGTGAGTGCATATATCTGTATATTGCTGCCTGTGTGTGAATGTCTCTGTCTATTATTGTCTGTGAGTGCATATCTCTCTGTCTATTACTGCCTGTGAGTATAGTATATTTAAAAAATAAACAGCTATTACAGTTCTTTATCAAGTTATTTATGTGCAAAAATCCCATAGACTTTAATAGTGAATTTTGTTAAAAAAAGTTATAACTTTTCTAAATAATTGTAATAGACCCCTAAATATGTTAAAATACACCCAGTGACATATTGCAATCCTTTAGAAAATCTTTTCTGATGACTTTTCTGCAAAGTTCAACAAAGTCTATTGGAAGTTTTGTAGATACATTTTGGATAAGAATTTAAAGGGATTGATATGCATTAAACAAATAAATATGCCTAGTATAGTGAACAGTCCTTTAGTTGTGGAAGAGCAGCATACTATGGTGGGCAGTCCTTCAAACATGGTAGAGGGGCATACTATAGTTAACAGTCCTTCAGTCATGGAAGAGAGGCATACAAGTCAGGGCCTGAGGCAGATGTTGGTGGTAGGAGACTCTATTATTAGGAAGGTTGATAGGGTAATTTGTCAGCCAGACCCTTTAAATAGAACTGTTTGCTGTCTTCCAGGGGCTCGTGTTAGGCATATTGTGGAGCGCATTGATAGATTGTTAGATGGATGTGGGTCTGATCCTGCAGTCATGGTGCATATTGGTACTAATGAAGGAATCGGCGGGAGATGGAGAGTCCTAAAAAATGACTTCAGGGAGTTAGGTAGCAAGCTTAAAGCAAGGACCTCCAAAGTAATATTTTCTGAGATATTACCAGTGCTGTGTCCTAACTCAGTAAGGCAGAAGGAGCTAAGGTCTGTTTATTCATGGTTAAAAACATGGTGTAAAAATAAGGGGTTTGACTTTTTAGAGCACTGGGCTGATTTTTCTTTAGGGTACAATTTGTACAGTAAGGATGGATTGCACCTGAATGACATGGGTGCTGGTGTGTTGGGGGAAAGGATGGTAGCACGTTTAGAGAACCTTTTAAACTAGGCAAAGGGGGGGGGGGAGGGTCAGTTAGAACACAATAGAACAGAGAGATCAGTCTGTGAATATGTCACTCCCTTAACATCTCAAGGAAGGGATGACTTAAAAAATGTCACATTAGAAAGTATAGAGGAAAGCACACCAAGTAGCAGCAGAAAGCACATGAAAATTAAATGTATGACAACAAATGCAAAAAGCATGACAGGTAAAATGGGGGAGCTGACGCTCTTAGGGCTAGATTTAATAACGCTGAGGCATACAGGGGCGCGTATACGCGCCCCTGTACGCCTCAGCTCGCCTGTGGCGGGGCAAAATTACCCGCAGGTATTCACCATTGCACAAAAGCGCAATTTTGCGCTCGTGTGAAATCCCGCCCCCTGCCCGCACACAGCCAATCACGCGTGGGCAGGAGCTGTCAATCTCCTCAGTCAGACTCAACCGAGGAGATTGAATTTCGCCACAATAGAGGTGGCGAAGATCTTAGGGAAGCAGCGGTCTGATGACCGCTGCTTGATAAATGACGGCGAGCAAGTTCTTGTGAGAACTTGCAGCCGTAGAGGCTTGATAAATCGAGCCCTTAGTTGCAGAAGAGGACTATGATGTTATCAGTATAACTGAAACTTGGTGGGATGATTCACATGACTGGGCAGTTAACTTAGAGGGGTATACTTTATTTAGGAGGGACAGGAATAATAAAAGGGGTGGAGGAATCTGCATGTATACTAAACCTAACCTTAAACCTACAATAAGGGAAGATATTTATGATACAAGTGACAATGTAGAGACCCTGTGGGTTGAAATAAAGAGTGGGGGAAAAAATCCTAAAAAAATATTACTAGGAACATGCTACAAGCCCCCTAACATTAGTGACCTGGAGGAAACTCAACTACTAATGCAAATAGGTAAGGCTGCTAATAACAGTGCTATAATTATGGGAGATTTTAACTACTCTGATATAAACTGGGCCAATGAAACTAGTAATTCAGCTAAGGGGGATAGATTTTTAAATGTTCTCAGGGATAACTTCTTGTCACAATTAATAGAGGAGCCAACTAGGAGTAAAGCTACATTGGATTTAGTGCTATCAAACAATACAGATATAATATCAAACATAGAAGTCAAAGAACATTTGGGTAACAGTGATCATAACATGGTCACATTTGAAATCTCTTTTCATATGCAGTGTCTTAAAGGTTTAACTAAGACTTTTAACTTCAAAAAAGCAAAATTCAACGATTTAAGGAAATCATTAAATAATATAAGTTGGGACTATGTATTCTCTAATAAAAATACAGAGGATAAATGGATAATATTTAAAACTTTGTTAAATAAATATACATATCAACAAATACCATATGGTTATAAAAATCAAAATAAAAAATCAAAGCCATTGTGGATAAATAAAAATGTGTTAAGAGAAATTAGGAAAAAACGTAGGGCATTTAAATTATTCAAAGAAAATAGTACAGACTCAACATACAATATTAGTAAGGAATGTAGCAATGCATGCAAAAAAGCAATCAAATTAGCAAAAATTGAAAATGAAAAATTAATTGCAAAGGATTCTAAGTCTAACCCTATAAGGTTCTTTAAGTACATAAATAGCAGAAAATCTAAGAAGGATAATATAGGTACATTAAAATGCGTGGAGGGTAGCATGATGAATAATGACAGGGAGAAGGCTTAGGTACTAAACCAGTTTTTTTTCTTCAGTATACACAAGAGAGGAACCATTGGATGATACTTTGGAACAAAATAGAACATGCCAGTCCATACCATTAACTGGGTTATGTTTAGAGGATATCAGGAGAAAACTGGATAATATTAAGGAAAATAAAACTCCAGGCCCAGATGGAATACACCCAAAGGTGTTAAGGGAACTTAGCACTGTTATAGACAAACCTCTACTCTTAATTTTTCAAGACTCATTATCCTCAGGCATGGTACCGCAGGATTGGCGTAAAGCTGATGTGGTGCCACTCTTCAAAAAGGGAAGCAGGGATGATCCAGGAAGCTATAGACCAGTTAGTCTGACATCAATAGTGGGGAAGATATTTGAAGAGATTATAAGGGACTATATTGATGAGCATATTCGTGTAAACAAGATTATGAGTTCTATTCAGAATGGTTTTAGGAGAAATAGATCATGTCAAACTAATCTAATTAGATTCTACGAGGAAGTAAGTAAAAATATAGATAAAAGGGAATCAGTTGATGTGATATACTTAGATTTTGCAAAGGCATTTGCTACAGTGCCACATAAGAGATTAATGCACAAAATTAAGGGACTGGGAATAGCTGAAAATGTTAGCTCATGGATAAATAACTGGATAAAAGATAGGGAGCAATGAATAGTAGTAAATGGATCATACTCAGATTGGACAAAGGGAGTCCCCCAGGGATCAGTACTGGGTCCCGTTCTTTATAATATTTGTATAAATGACTTGTAGCAAGGATTAAATAGCTACATCTCTATTTTTGCAGATGATACTAAGTTAAGTAAGGTCATTAGGTCAGAGCAGGATGAACTTTTATTACAAAGGGGTTCTGCAAAAATTAGAAGTATGGGCAAGTAAATGGAAAATTAGATTTAATAGGGAAAAATGCAAGGTTCTACATTTTGGAAGTGAAAATAAGCAGGAAACATATTTTTTAAATGGGACAAAACTTAGCCAAACAGAGGAGGAAAGGGATTTGGGAGTAGTAATAGATAACAAGCTAAAGATGGGTGCACAATGCAGGGCAGCAGCTTCAAAGGCTAATAAGATACTAGCATGTATTAAAAGAGGCATTGATTCAAGGGAGGAAAGCATAATTCTGTCACTATATAAAGCCCTGGTAAGACCTCACCTTGAGTATGGAGTGCAGTTCTGGGGACCGATCGCAAAAAAATATATTGCAGAACTAGAAAAAGTTCAGAGAAGGGCCACAAAGCTAATAAGGGGATTGGAGAAATTAACTTATTAGCAGAGGCTATCTAAACTGGGTCTGTTTTCTTTAGAAAAAAGGTGCTTGAGAAGTGACATGATTACTTTATATAAAAATATTCATGTGAGGAGGAATGCTATTTGCAGATCCCTTTCTTTTTAGATATAGGGGCATATTTATGAATTGTCTGTCGGACATGATCTGATCAGCGGATCATGTCAGACAGACATTGCTGAATGCGGAGAGCAATACGCTCTCCACATTCAGCATTGCACCAGCAGCTCTTGTGAACTGCTGGTGCAACGCCGCCCCCTGCAAATTTGATGCCAATCGGCCGCTAGCGGGGATGTCAATCAACCCAATCGTATTCGATTGCGTTGATTTCACGCGATCTCTGTCCGCCTTCTTTAGAGCAGGCAGGCAGGTTATGGAGCAGCGGTCTTTAGACCGCTGCTTCATAACTGGTGTTTCTAGCGAGTCTGAAGGCTCGCCAGAAACACGGCCCTTCAAGCTCCATTTGGAGCTTGATAAATGGGCCCCATAGAATCGAAAGAACTTCTGCATGTTTGAAGTGTGCCCATTGCACAATTGTATTTGCCATTCTTTTCACTAATAATATATTATGGTCAGATGTTTTACTGTATGTAGGGGGGGCTTTACAAAAAAGAAACCATGCATTGGTTAACATAAATAAACTAGCTGCAATTAAACTTTTTAATCATCTCATTTTAATTATATGGGACATCCAGTTAGATTTATGGGATTAAAGAAGGAATTGAAAACAATGTACAGGGAGTAATAGAATCAAAGAGATAGTATTGTGTAAAGAAAGATGGATCTATAGGGCATAATAATAAGAAACCTGCAGCCATGGTAAGAAATATCTAAAAATCTTTAGGAATTTAGACCATGTAATAGGAGTCTCTCTTCACAAACAGAACCCTGTATAGTGAGATAAATGTTTCCCAGCTATATTTTCCAGACTGACGAGACTTCATAAGGCCCATAGTAGGGATGGGTGAATATGGTGAAAGTGCAATTTGATTGGAAGAACGAATAGTCCTGTGGACATTCGTTTTGGACAAATGAATGTTGATAAGAACGAATATACATTAAACTTCAGTGCATGTGGTAGAGAATGTAATAAATTGATACAATAGATACAAATATATCAATTTGAATTTTTATATTCAGAATATTGCATTGAGAGCATTAGAAATAAATATATTGATTTAATTTGAATTATGCAATATTCGAATTAGAAACATTTGAATCAAATATTACATTTAATGATATCTTTAGAAATATCATTACATTAAACATTTGTTAGAATGTTGTATAAACATTAGAAAATTTGAAACAGACGAATTAACTAAAGTTTTCATTATTCAAATGTTACAAAACATTCGGTTATTCCTAGCCCATAGGTTAAAAATCTCCTAAAGATCTTAAAGGGACACTTAACCCAAATTTTTTCTTTAATGGTTCAGATAGAGCATGCAATTTTAAGTAACTTTCTAATTTACTCCTATTATAAACTTTTCTTTGTTCTCTTGCTATCTTTATTTAAAAAGCAGGAATGTAATGCTTAAGAGCCGGCCCATTTTTGGTTGAGAACCTGGGTTATGCTTATTGGTTTGCTAAATGTAGCCACCAATAAGCAAGTGCTATCCAGGGTGCTGAACCTAAAATAGGCTGGCTATTTAAATAAAGATAGCAAGAGAATGAAGAAAAATTGATAGTAGGAGTAAATTAGAAAGTTGCTTAAACTTGCATGCTCTATCTGAACCATTACAGAACAAAAAATGGGGTTTAGTATCCCTTAAACAGAGAATATAATTTAATAACACTTTTGTAAAATTTTAATAATTATTAGTAAGTAGAATAATTATGAAAATTGTTTTCATGTCTACTATATTTTATGTATCAGATTTGTTTATATGTAAATACAATTCAAAATAACTGAGTTCTAATTACAGATGTTATATAGGGTCTCAATATCTAACAGAGATAGGATGTATGTGTATCTTTATTATTATTATTTGTACTTTAAATGGTTTACCACATATTAATTTGTCCAATAATGTAGGATAGAGGGTTGATTATGGTGTATTTATGAGCATTTTGTAAGAGCCCTTATCATTTGTTTTATTATTCACACTGTAAGTTTGGTAGCTATTTATTTATGGTTTCAATAGCAGTAGGCCTAGAAATTACAAAAAAATATATTAAATTGATGCACACATTATCAATTGCTTTGGATGCAAACTTAAAGGGACAGTTTACTCCAAAATTATTATTGTTTAAAAAGATAGATATTCCCTTTATTTCCCAACCCCCCATTTTGCAGAGCCAAAAGGGTTATATGAATATACTTTTTACCTCTGTGATTAACTTATATCTAAGCATCTTCTGACAGCCCCCTGATCACATGGCAATTTATTTATTATCTATTGACTTGCATTTTAGTCAATTAGTGTTGTGTCGTGCACAACTACACTGCAGAGAGCACAATGTTATTTATATGGCCCACATGAACTAGCAGTCTCTTATTGTGAAGAAAAAAAACATATGATAAGAGGCTGTCTGTAGTGGCTTTGAAACAGGCTGAAATTTAGAGGTTTAAATGTTATAAAGTATATTAATATAACAATGTTGGTTGTACAAACCTGGGGAATAGATAATATCTTTGTAAAAAATAACAATTTTGGTGTAGACTGTCCCTTTTAAAGCATTGTAAACTTTAATGGCTTGGAATTGAGGCAATAATTTTAAAAAAAATATATAATTTAATAGAGCATTTTATTTTTTACACTGGAGCAGCACTATATAAATGTTCATGATTTACATAGATCCAACTCTCTTGGGTCAGTATATTCAAAATTAAGAGCATGCAATTTTACACAAATTTCCAATTTACTTTTAATATCAAATTTACTTTTTTTTCTTGGCATCCTTTGTTAAAGAGAAGGCTCAGGAGCAGCAATGCACTGGGAGCTAGCTGAACACATCTAGGGAGCCAATGACAAGAGGTATATATGTGCAACCACCAATCACCAGCTAGCTCCCAGTAATGGATTGCTACTCTTGAGCCTATCTAAATATTCTCTTCAACAATGGATATCAAAAGAGCAATTCAAATTTGATAATAGAAGTAAATTAGAAAGTTGTTTAAAATCACATGCTCTAACTGAATCATAAAACATTAATTTTGACTCTACTGTCCCTTTAAAAGCCTGATTACTAGTGGATCGCAAACATTTGTGCCTGAGCGATAAGGGGTTTATCGCGGGTGTTTGCACTTATCGGGCTTGTCTCTGGTATTACAAGTTGAAAGTAAACACGATCACTTGAGCGCAATCACGATTTACACTACAATGCTTACTGTGTCTTCAGAGCTCTGGTTAACTGTTTCACAAAATATAAAAGTTGCACAAAACAAATAAAAGAAAATAAAAAAATATATATTCATATATATGTCAATATATGTATATATACAGTATGTATGTATATATGTCTGTATATACTGTATATGTATACATATGTTTTTATTTGTATATGTATATGTATTTACAGATATATAAACACATATAAATACATATGTACACACATATATACAAGTGCATTGGAGCCCTTTGCAGTAGCATATTTATGCAATATTCATTTTTAATAAAGGTTTTAACTATGTATTTACTGTAAATATTTCCCTTTCCAATGTTCTGCACAAAGCAGAATATGTTCTTTGTATTTATAAATAGATATATATATACCTTTATAAAATCATATATATACATATTTATTTTTATATATATATATATATATATATATATATATATATATATATATATATATATATATATATATATATATATACAGTATATATATATATATATATAGAGAGAGAGAGAGAGAGAGAGAGAGAGAACAAACGAGTGTCCGGACAGGATGCTCAAAACTGGTTCATTTATTGATTGAAGAAATAGTGTATAAAAACACACATACACACACAGCGGCTCTGCAAATATCAGCTAGTGAAATATAAACTTGCAGGCATAGATGGTAACATGGCCAGGTGAATGAGGGCTGTTAGGTGCACAGAAGGTGGGCTATGTCTGACGCGTTTCAGCTCTTATAGAGCCTTACTCATAGACTGCATAAAGCCCACTTCTAACATGCAGCTTTAAATAGGCTAACCTAACTTGTTATTGGTTGTAATGTAGCCCATTTCATGCAACAGGTGTGTGTACTAGTTAGGGGAGGAACTGGGAGTTGCAATGTTGATTAGAGTGCAAGCTATTAGGTATATTATGCACGACGTTCACACCCACTCTTAACCATGTCTTCTCATGAAGAGTTAAGGGGTTAAGAAGCATAGAGAGAAAAAGGGTGCGTGTAAGCCGTACCCAACGTATTAATAGCTGCAGTCTAAGGGTAACCCTTCACTAAATACATCTGTAGTAGAATAAATGTGAGCATTAATAACATTGAGTGCTGATAGGGCACTAAAAATTTGTGTAGTTATTGATATATATATATATATATATATATATATATATATATATATCTACAGTATATATGTAATTAGATAGATAGATAGATAGATAGATAGATATTGTACTAAAAAACATCAGATATATATAGAAATATTTATTTATGAATAAATTGAACATATTCTGTTATGTGAAGAACATTGGAATGTGAAATATTCATATTCTAATGTCAGGTTAGTGCACATGAGAATATGCGATCAGGTTTGCGCAAGAGTGGGGTGTTTGACTTCTATGGGGGAAGAAGTGAACGCACACACGATATTCTAACTTCGGCTATTTGCGCTTGTTGGGTTAGCACGAGTCCTGGTAAGATCTCATCTACCTGCTGCTCGTAATTACTTTTTTTTATTATTATTTAATATTTAACTCCCATTTTTAAAAAATCTCATAGCTAGTCATTCCTTACTATTCAAAGCATTTTTTCCTTATTATTGAAAATGAGGAGTTTAAGGAACCCGCCCATATAATTACATTTAAACAGGTTGACAACAACCCCATAAGTACAGCCTGCACTATGACGAGAGTCATGTCGTCTCATTGTCTGTTTTACATAGCACAATACTACAGAGAGACAGATATTAAATGCTCAGCTCAGCTGCACTTGCAAGTCAAATGTCTATTTAATAGTTTTCACATTGTGTCTGACAGTAGGCTATTTTTATAATCTTTAATTTAACGCAAACTGTTTTGTCTCCTTCGCCGTGCATCCTGCGTTGTCCTGATTAATCTATTTTATGTCCTAAGCAGGAGATTCTTATTCCATATTGTATTTGAAGTCTTTCATCTCAACTTTACCTTAAAGGGATAATACTGAACCAACTTTTTTCTTTCATGATTCAGATAGACCAGGCAATTTTAAGCAACTTTCTAATTTACTCCTATTATTAATTTTTCTTCATTCTCTTGGTATCTATATTTGAAAAAGTAGGAATGTAACTTACGAGCCAGACCATCTTTGGCTCAGCACCTGGGTAGTGCTTGCTGATTGGTGTCTAAATGCAACCACCAATCAGTAAGCGCTACCCAGGTGCTGAACCAAAAATGGTCCAGCTCGTAAGCTTAAATTCCTGCTTTTTCAAATAAAGATACCAAAAGAACAAAGCAAAATTGATAATAGGAGTAAATTAGAAAGTTGCTTAAAATTGCATGCTCTATCTGAATCATGAAAGAAAAAAGTTGAGTTCAGTGTCCATTTTGTAATGGTATTTGCAATAATCAGAATTAATGTCACCCCCTCACCTTAGCCCATTCGGCCCCAGCCTGCGCTAAGTTCCAGCAGGACGGCAACCATACCATGGATTGTAGCGCTACTCAGGATCCCACGTGCACTAAAGATGGCACTGATTCCAGTCACAGGAGTGCTAGATATAGCGCCGGTACTAAGGTTGATGCAGTGAATGACTATATTTAGTTTGTGCATCAGAAATTAAACTGCTGCAGAAAGAGTGACAAAAGAGACATAGGAAACTATAAAAGTTTTCTGAGATCGGCCTTTGGTGCTTGGTAATTCCATAGTTGCCAACAGTCCCTGGATTTTGTTGTATGTCCCTGGATTTTTTTTGTCCCTGGAAATGTCCCTGAAAATCTCTTTTGCACAACATTTGTTGTTTGCATATATATATATATATATATATATATATATGCACACACATACATATATACAGATAGATAGATAGATAGATAGATAGATAGATAGATAGATAGATAGATAGATAGATGATACATAGATATAGTGTATTATTTAAATATAATTCATTCCTAATGGAATATTGTTATTATTATTGAATGGGTTCACATATTATTTGTCTTTCTAATTTTGATGCTGTGTTGTAAAAATAACCATATACCCAGAATGTGTTCCAGAGACTGGGTAGGTGTAAGAGCTTGGTGCTGTAATCTGTATAATAAACTATGGATAAATCTAAATTATACTATTACTTTCAAATGGGTGTATTTTGATTGCAGAACTGAGTGGGCGGAGCAGTTAAACAGTAAGTCGTCAATACTCTAGTAACCCGCTTGCTTGATCTGCTGCAAAGTGTCCCTGGAATTTTTTTTGAAATGTTGGCAACTATGTAATTCTACTGTGATTATCCTGGTCTCTGATCTTCCCTTTCTGGTGCGACCTCAGACTGATTTCTAGATCATGATTTATGCTCTAACATTTTATTTGACCACTCTTCTGGATGTATATGTGTTCTGCTGTTTGGTTACTGAGGGATCTGCTGGTTACAGGTCTCAGTCTTGCACATTAACACTATTTTGGATATCTCTTGTGTATCGCTGCCTGGTTTCTGACTCTTGCTCTCAAACCATCTCCTGGATACTTGAATCCCGGGAACAACAAATGTAATCCATTAATAACTTTACTTTTAAACAACTACAAAATAAATGCTCATAACTGGTAGTACTAACCTTCTGGTGCTAAAAGTTATACCGTTTATATCTGTCACTTGACCAGGTAATTGTGATCTCTGATAACTTTAATAACATTTTCAGATGAACACAGGCAATACTGGCTATTTGCTCCATTTGAATGGCTGTCAAATGTGGTTTTGTTACTCAAAACCCAGAGTACTTCTGCAGCCATCTTCTCATCCCTCTAAGCTCTGCCCCTCCCTTTTTTTTTATAAAACCTTAATCAACCCAGTCTACAGTCAAGTCACATATCAATCAAACATACACCTGGTCGTTGCTTCATCACTAAACATGAGGAAAAACTGATAAGAGGCTGACGGTTGTCAAGTAATAAGTCTGAACTGGCTGGATTTCTTTTTGGGTAAGGACAGATGACATAGGGGCCGATTTATGAAAGTGCGAGCGGACATGATACGATGTAGCGTATTATGTCCGCCGCACATCGATAATGCTGGCAGTAGACGCTGTCGGCATTTATCATTGCACAAGCAGTTCTGGTGAACTGCTTGCAATGCCGCCCCCTGCAGATTTGCGGCCAATAGGATGCTAGCAGGGGGTGTCAATCAGCCCGATCATATAGGATTGGGCAGATTGATGTCCGCAGCCTCTTTAGACCGCTGCTTCATAACTGCAGTTTCCACCAAGCCTGAAGGCTCGCAAGGAAACAAAGGGCCCCGTTCGGCCCCTAAATCTTGAAGGAGAGTGGAAAAGAATGGACCTACCATGGTATTTATGGTAACCTCTCTCTCGCTGCCACTGGAAACTTGTAAATTGACTGAAGCTATTTTCTTTTTTTCTGTAGCTGATGAAAGAATATATTAAAATTGAACAATGTACAAAAAATTCAAACCTAAAAGCAACAAATCTGCCACACTGGCATTAGGATAAAAGTGTAATTATAAGCCTGTACTTCCCTCACTAATTGCAATTAACCCTGGCCCCCATCACATTTAACTATACAATGCATAACTTTTTGTAGATTTACAGTATTTTCCTTTTTTCATACATATACAATACAAATTACAGTGATAGAAACATACTGTTTTGTGCATGACTTGGCTATGAAAACTCAATGTATATGGAATCATAAATTCAGAATCACGGTAGGGTATAGGATTACTTTTATTATCATCTACCTCTCCCCAACTGCAACACACAGTGCACTCATCTTCCCTGTAATTGGCTTATTCCTCTCCTCTGAGAGTCCCAATTTCTATTTATTTTGTTTAAAGGACCAGTAAATACAGTAGATTGGCATAATCAACAAATGCATGACAAAAAGACAATGCAATAGCACTTAGTCTGAACTTCAAATGAGTAGTAGATTTTTTTCTGACAAATTTCCGTTATTTCTATTTCCACTCCCCCTGTATCATGTGACAGCCATCAGCCAATCACAAATGCATATATGTATATTCTGTGTATTCTTGCACATGCTCAGTAGGAGCTGGTGACTCAAAAAGTGTAAATATAAAAAGACTGTGCACATTTTGTTAATGGAAGTAAATTGGAAAAGTTGTTTAAAATTACTGTCCTATCTGAATCATGAAAGTTTAATTTTGACTTGAGTGTCCCTTTAAAAGGACTTTATAAAAAAAAATCACTACCCAGTGAAAGATACATTTTTCATTCCTTTGATATGCTGAACACCTCTGTACATCTGGGTATACATGGTGAATGTTTTTATTAGACATAGATGTGTCTTTCCCTTGCCTTTACTGTATATTACACTATCTATATAAGGCAGTGGAAGGTGTGTGTGTTTGTTTTTAGGTATCATCCCTTTTATATCAATATATGTACATTGCAAACACTAATATTTGTTAGGGTCTGACAATATCCCTTCTTCCCTCTTACCACTCTGTAGGAGGTAGGGTTATCATAACATGCTTAGACAGAAGCATGCATACACCCTGAAGGGACTCAAGCTAAAGATATGTAGAACAGTCCTGCATACAATAATGGTTGCCCAGCAGAGTGCAAAATACAAGAATGAGGGAGGGCTTTAGAAATAGATTCCCACAGAGCTCAGGACCCATGTACAGATAAGGCAATAACATGCAGCAATCAGAGCATGTCTCTAAATACAGCAGAGGAACAAAACACACAGGACGAAATGAAATCAGATAATCACACAACACTTGCAGGGAGAAGTTATCAGTTTATGTTCTGCTGTCGCTCTCTAGTGGTAGAAAAAAGGAAATGCAGTACAACGTACCTGAAAATGATCTCTATAATAATAATGATAAGCTTTGTTTATGGATAAATATGTGTGTAACAAAAGCTACAATGCTCCTTGTAGAAAAATAATATTAAAGGGATCTAAGCACACAGAAAAAAATGCTGTCAGGGAATCAGATGTGTAGAGTGGCCAAAGAACTGTGACTAAGGAGGTCAGTTGAAACCCACTATCCCTTTCTGTTTTGTTTTTATGATATTTGATGCCTTTTACTAAGTATTTTTTTGTTAAAGGGACACACCCATTTTTTTTCTTTCATGATTCAGATAGAGCATGCAATTTTAAGCAACTTTCTAATTTACTCCTATTATCAATTTTCCTTCGTTCTCTTGCTATCTTTATTTGAAAAAGAAGACATCTAAGCTAAGGAGCCAGACAATTTTTGGATCAGACTCTGGACAGCACTTGTTTAATGGTGCTGTCCAATCAGCAAGGACAACCCAGGTTGTTCACCAAAAATGGGCCGGCATCTAAACTTACATTCTTGCTTTTCAAATAAATATACCAAGAGAATGAAGAAAATGTGATAATAGGAGTAAATAGAAAGTTGCTTAAAATTGCATGCTCTATCTGAATCACAAAAGAAAAAATTTGGGTTCAGTGTCCCTTTAATAGCAATAGTTGTCTTAGCAATTTCATCTGGGTTTGGATTTTATTTGATTTATCAGGTGTTTACAGTCAAATTATATTCTATACTCATTGACGATCAAACACAAATGATCCTTTACAATCAGCTAAACCCACATCAATCTGGCTAATCATGAACTACTTTACTTGCACTATTAACCTAAAATAAGATCCAGCGTCTTGACTCTTCAATTGCAGTTATCTCTGTCTCCCTACTATTAACCCTGACCATGACTTAGCTGGCCCCCACTGCTTTCCTTCATTGGGATTACTCCTACCCACTTGCCTGCCCGTCACTTCAACATGATACCTACATGAGGCGGGACATGTTTTATGGTGGATCTGTAGAGGCAAATATCTCAGATGTTTTGGGAATTGCAGCAGGGGATTCATTTAGGATTGTAAGGGAAGGCTAAATCTACATATAGCTGGGGCAGGATTAGAATTAGTAGTAGTGAGGCCAGGTGGTTCATGGTTACTGTTGATAACATTAAGTGCCAGGTTGTTGTTAAAGGGACAGTGTATCCAATGACTTATGCCAGCAGAAAATAAAGTGTATGAGAATTGTTTAGTTTAGTTTTATTTTTGTATATGAAATAGTTGGTCTTGTTCATTGACACCACAATCCGTAAGAAAAGGTTAAGCATGCAGGGGGGGAAAAAACATAATTTATGTAAGAACTTATCTGATAAATTCATTTCTTTCATATTAGCAAGAGTCCATGAGCTAGTGACGTATGGGATATACATTCCTACCAGGAGGGGCAAAGTTTCCCAAACCTCAAAATGCCTATAAATACACCCCTCACCACACCCACAATTCAGTTTAACGAATAGCCAAGAAGTGGGGTGATAAAAAAGTGCGAAAGCATATAAAATAAGGAATTGGAATAATTGTGCTTTATACAAAAAAATCATAACCACCACAAAAAAGGGCGGGCCTCATGGACTCTTGCTAATATGAAAGAAATGAATTTATCAGGTAAGTTCTTACATAAATTATGTTTTCTTTCATGTAATTAGCAAGAGTCCATGAGCTAGTGACGTATGGGATAATGATTACCCAAGATGTGGATCTTTCCACACAAGAGTCACTAGAGAGGGAGGGATAAAATAAAGACAGCCAATTCCTGCTGAAAATAATCCACACCCAAAATAAAGTTTAATGAAAAACATAAGCAGAATATTCAAACTGAAACCGCTGCCTGAAGTACTTTTCTACCAAAAACTGCTTCAGAAGAAGAAAATACATCAAAATGGTAGAATTTAGTAAAAGTATGCAAAGAGGACCAAGTTGCTGCTTTGCAAATCTGATCAACCGAAGCTTCATTCCTAAACGCCCAGGAAGTAGAAACTGACCTAGTAGAATGAGCTGTAATCCTCTGAGGCGGAGTTTTACCCGACTCAACATAGGCAAGATGAATTAAAGATTTCAACCAAGATGCCAAAGAAATGGCAGAAGCTTTCTGGCCTTTTCTAGAACCGGAAAAGATGACAAATAGACTAGAAGTCTTTCGGAAAGATTTAGTAGCTTCAACATAATATTTCAAAGCTCTAACAACATCCAAAGAATGCAACGATTTCTCCTTAGAATTCTTAGGATTAGGACATAATGAAGGAACCACAATTTCTCTACTAATGTTGTTGGAATTCACAACTTTAGGTAAAAATTCAAAAGAAGTTCGCAACACCGCCTTATCCTGATGAAAAATCAGAAAAGGAGACTCACAAGAAAGAGCAGATAATTCAGAAACTCTTCTGGCAGAAGAGATGGCCAAAAGGAACAAAACTTTCCAAGAAAGTAATTTAATGTCCAATGAATGCATAGGTTCAAATGGAGGAGCTTGAAGAGCCCCCAGAACCAAATTCAAACTCCAAGAAGGAGAAATTGACTTAATGACAGGTTTTATACGAACCAAAGCTTGTACAAAACAATGAATATCAGGAAGAATAGCAATCTTTCTGTGAAAAAGAACAGAAAGAGCAGAGATTTGTCCTTTCAAGGAACTTGCGGACAAACCCTTATCTAAACCATCCTGAAGAAACTGTAATATTCTCGGTATTCTAAAAGAATGCCAAGAAAAATGATGAGAAAGACACCAAGAAATATAAGTCTTCCAGACTCTATAATATATCTCTCTAGATACAGATTTACGAGCCTGTAACATAGTATTAATCACAGAGTCAGAGAAACCTCTTTGACCAAGAATCAAGCGTTCAATCTCCATACCTTTAAATTTAAGGATTTCAGATCCTGATGGAAAAAAGGACCTTGAGACAGAAGGTCTGGTCTTAACGGAAGAGTCCACGGTTGGCAAGAGGCCATCCGGACAAGATCCGCATACCAAAACCTGTGAGGCCATGCCGGAGCTACCAGCAGAACAAACGAGCATTCCTTCAGAATCTTGGAGATTACTCTTGGAAGAAGAACTAGAGGCGGAAAGATATAGGCAGGATGATACTTCCAAGGAAGTGATAATGCATCCACTGCCTCCGCCTGAGCATCCCGGGATCTGGACAGATACCTGGGAAGTCTCTTGTTTAGATGAGACGCCATCAGATCTATTTCTGGAAGTTCCCACATTTGAACAATCTGAAGAAATACCTCTGGGTGAAGACACCATTCGCCCGGATGCAACGTTTGGCGACTGAGATAATCCGCTTCCCAATTGTCTATACCTGGGATATGAACCGCAGAGATTAGACAGGAGCTGGATTCCGCCCAAACCAAAATTCGAGATACTTCTTTCATAGCCAGAGGACTGTGAGTCCCTCCTTGATGATTGATGTATGCCACAGTTGTGACATTGTCTGTCTGAAAACAAATGAACGATTCTCTCTTCAGAAGAGGCCAAAACTGAAGAGCTCTGAAAATTGCACGGAGTTCCAAAATATTGATCGGTAATCTCACCTCCTGAGATTCCCAAACTCCTTGTGCTGTCAGAGATCCCCACACAGCTCCCCAACCTGTGAGACTTGCATCTGTTGAAATTACAGTCCAGGTCGGAAGCACAAAAGAAGCCCCCTGAATTAAACGATGGTGATCTGTCCACCACGTTAGAGAGTGTCGAACAATCGGTTTTAAAGATATTAATTGAGATATCTTTGTGTAATCCTTGCACCATTGATTCAGCATACAGAGCTGAAGAGGTCGCATGTGAAAACGAGCAAAGGGGATCGCGTCCGATGCAGCAGTCATAAGACCTAGAATTTCCATGCATAAGGCTACCGAAGGGAATGATTGTGACTGAAGGTTTCGACAAGCTGCAATCAATTTTAGACGTCTCTTGTCTGTTAAAGACAGAGTCATGGACACTGAATCTATCTGGAAACCCAGAAAGGTTACCCTTGTCTGAGGAATCAAAGAACTTTTTGGTAAATTGATCCTCCAACCATGATCTTGAAGAAACAACACAAGTCGATTCGTATGAGATTCTGCTAAATGTAAAGACTGAGCAAGTACCAAGATATCGTCCAAATAAGGAAATACCACAATACCCTGTTCTCTGATTACAGACAGAAGGGCACCGAGAACCTTTGAAAAAATTCTTGGAGCTGTAGCTAGGCCAAACGGTAGAGCCACAAACTGGTAATGCTTGTCCAGAAAAGAGAATCTCAGGAACTGATAGTGATCTGGATGAATCAGAATATGCAGATATGCATCCTGTAAATCTATTGTGGACATATAATTCCCTTGCTGAACAAAAGGCAAGATAGTCCTTACAGTTACCATCTTGAACGTTGGTATCCTTACATAACGATTCAATATTTTTAGATCCAGAACTGGTCTGAAGGAATTCTCCTTCTTTGGTACAATGAAGAGATTTGAATAAAACCCCATCCCCTGTTCCGGAACTGGAACTGGCATAATTACTCCAGCCAACTCTAGATCTGAAACACAATTCAGAAATGCTTGAGCTTTACTGGGACACGGGAAAGAAAAAATCTCTTTGCAGGAGGTCTCATCTTGAAACCAATTCTGTACCCTTCTGAAACAATGTTCTGAATCCAAAGATTGTGAACAGAATTGATCCAAATTTCTTTGAAAAAACGTAACCTGCCCCCTACCAGCTGAGCTGGAATGAGGGCCGCACCTTCATGTGGACTTAGAAGCAGGCTTTGCCTTTCTAGCAGGCTTGGATTTATTCCAGACTGGAGATGGTTTCCAAACTGAAACTGCTCCTGAGGACGAAGGATCAGGCTTTTGTTCTTTGTTGAAACGAAAGGAACGAAAACGATTATTAGCCCTGTTTTTACCTTTAGATTTTTTATCCTGTGGTAAAAAAGTTCCTTTCCCACCAGTAACAGTTGAGATAATAGAATCAAACTGAGAACCAAATAATTTGTTACCCTGGAAAGAAATGGAAAGTAGAGTTGATTTAGAAGCCATATCAGCATTCCAAGTCTTAAGCCATAAAGCTCTTCTAGCTAAAATAGCTAGAGACATAAACCTGACATCAACTCTAATAATATCAAAAATGGCATCACAAATAAAATTATTAGCATGCTGAAGAAGAAGAATAATATCATGAGAATCATGATTTGCTACTTGTTGCGCTAAAGTTTCCAACCAAAAAGTTGAAGCTGCAGCAACATCAGCTAATGATATAGCAGGTCTAAGAAGATTACCTGAACACAGATAAGCTTTTCTTAGAAAGGATTCAATTTTCCTATCTAAAGGATCTTTAAACGAAGTACCATCTGACGTAGGAATGGTAGTACGTTTAGCAAGGGTAGAAATAGCCCCATCAACTTTAGGGATTTTGTCCCAAAATTCTAACCTGTCAGACGGTACAGGATATAATTGCTTAAAACGTTTAGAAGGAGTAAATGAATTACCCAATTTATCCCATTCTTTGGAAATTACTGCAGAAATAGCATTAGGAACAGGAAAAACTTCTGGAATAACCACAGGAGATTTAAATACCTTATCTAAACGTTTAGAATTAGTATCAAGAGGACCAGAATCCTCTATTTCTAAAGCAATTAATACTTCTTTAAGTAAAGAACGAATAAATTCCATTTTAAATAAATATGAAGATTTATCAGCATCAATCTCTGAAACAGAATCCTCTGAACCAGAAGAGTCATCAGAATCAGAATGATGATGTTCATTTAAAAATTCATCTGTAGGGAGAGAAGTTTTAAAAGATTTTTTACGTTTACTAGAAGGAGAAATAACAGACATAGCCTTCTTGATGGATTCAGAAACAAAATCTCTTATGTTATCAGGAACATTCTGCACATTAGATGTTGAAGGAACTGCAACAGACAATGGTACTTTACTAAAGGAAATATTATCTGCATTAACAAGTTTGTCATGACAATTAATACAAACAACAGCCGGAGGAATAGCTACCAAAAGTTTACAGCAGATACACTTAGCTTTGGTAGATCCAGCACTAGACAGCGATTTTCCTGTAGTATCTTCTGACTCAGATGCAACGTGAGACATCTTGCAATATGTAAGAGAAAAAACAACATATAAAGCAAAATAGATCAAATTCCTTATATGACAGTTTCAGGAATGGGAAAAAATGCCAAAGAACAAGCTTCTAGCAACCAGAAGCAATGAAAAATGAGACTTAAATAATGTGGAGACAAAAGCGACGCCCATATTTTTTAGCGCCAAATAAGACGCCCACATTATTTGGCGCCTAAATGCTTTTGGCGCCAAAAATGACGCCACATCCGGAACGCCGACATTTTTGGCGCAAAATAACGTCAAAAAATGACGCAACTTCCGGCGACACGTATGACGCCGGAAACGGAAAAGAATTTTTGCGCCAAAAAAGTCCGCGCCAAGAATGACGCAATAAAATGAAGCATTTTCAGCCCCCGAGAGCCTAACAGCCCACAGGGAAAAAAGAGTCAAATTTTTGAAGGTAAGAAAAAATGAATAATTCAAATGCATAATCCCAAATATGAAACTGACTGTCTGAAAAATAAGGAAAGTTGAACATTCTGAGTCAAGGCAAATAAATGTTTGAATACATATATTTAGAACTTTATAAACAAAGTGCCCAACCATAGCTTAGAGTGTCACAGAAAATAAGATTTACTTACCCCAGGACACTCATCTACATGTTTGTAGAAAGCCAAACCAGTACTGAAACGAGAATCAGTAGAGGTAATGGTATATATGAGAGTATATCGTCGATCTGAAAAGGGAGGTAAGAGATGAATCTCTACGACCGATAACAGAGAACCTATGAAATAGACCCCGTAGAAGGAGATCACTGCATTCAAATAGGCAAAACTCTCCTCACATCCCTCTGACATTCACTGCACGCTGAGAGGAAAACCGGGCTCCAACTTGCTGCGGAGCGCATATCAACGTAGAATCTAGCACAAACTTACTTCACCACCTCCATCGGAGGCAAAGTTTGTAAAACTGAATTGTGGGTGTGGTGAGGGGTGTATTTATAGGCATTTTGAGGTTTGGGAAACTTTGCCCCTCCTGGTAGGAATGTATATCCCATACGTCACTAGCTCATGGACTCTTGCTAATTACATGAAAGAAATCTTATTTTATCACTTTCTGTACACACAAATGCTTCTGTATCTTATCTCTGTCTGTATACCAAAGACCAAAACTTAGAGAGAACAGTTGAAAATTAAGATTTTATTACTAATCTCTCCTACCTCCCAATGGAGGTCTAATTTATTTTGCTGGCTATGTTTACATAGTTTTTCTATACCCAATACATAAGTTTTGAAATGGTCAGTATATGTAGGGATACCAAAGGCAAATGCAGCTATTTCAAATGCCAAACTAAAGGTAAAGGAGCTATTTCTAAACAAGGTAATACATTCCAACAGGTAAAATGGATAATTAGGAACATATTTAAAGGGTTAGAAATCTTTTGTTTTTTTCACATCTACAAATTACAAAATCTGAAAGTTCAAGTAAAACACTTTTTAAAACACTTACGGCTAGATTTAGAGTTTTGTCGGTAACGACCCGCGCAGCTAACGCTGGCTTTTTTCTGGCCGCACCTTTAAAATAACTCTGGTATTGAGAGTCCACAGAATGGCTGCGTTAGGCTCCAAAAAAGGAGCGTATAGCATATTTAACGCCACTGCAACTCTCGATACCAGAGTTGCTTACGGACGCGGCCAGCCTCAAAAACGTGCTCGTGCACGATTCCCCCATAGGAAACAATGGGGCTGTTTGAGCTGAAAAAAAACACCTGCAAAAAAGCTGCGTTCAGCTCCTAACGCAGCCCCATTGTTTGCTATGGGGAAACACTTCCTACGTCTGCACCTAACACCCTAACATGTACCCCGAGTCTAAACACCCCTAACCTTACACTTATTAACCCCTATTCTGCCGCCCCCGCTATCGCTGACCCCTGCATATTATTTTTAACCCCTAATCTGCCGCTCCGTACACCGCCGCAACCTACATTATAGCTATGAACCCCTAATCTGCTGTCCCTAACACCGCCGACCCCTATATTAAATTTATTAACCCCTAATCTGCCCCCCACAACGTCGCCGCTACCTACCTACACTTATTAACCCCTAATCTGCCGAGCGGACCGCACCGCTATTATAATAAAGTTATTAACCCCTAATCCGCCTCACTAACCCTATAATAAATAGTATTAACCCCTAATCTGCCCTCCCTAACCTCGCCGACACCTAACTTTAAGTATTAACCCTAACGAAATAAATTAACTCTTATTAAATAACATTCCTATTTAAAGCTAAATACTTACCTGTAAAATAAACCCTAATATAGCTACAATATAACGAATAATTACATTGTAGCTATTTTAGGATTAATATTTATTTTACAGGCAACTTTGTAATTATTTTAACCAGGTACAATAGCTATTAAATAGTTAAGAACTATTTAATAGTTACCTAGTTAAAATAATTACAAAATTACCTGTAAAATAAATCCTAACCTAAGTTACAATTAAACCTAACACTACACTATCAATAAATTAATTAAATACAATATCTACAAATAACTACAATGAAATAAACTAACTAAAGTACAAAAAATAAAAAAGAACTAAGTTACAAAAAATAAAAAAATATTTACAAATATAAGAAAAATATTACAACAATTTTAAACTAATTACACCTACTCTAAGCCCCCTAATAAAATAACAAAGACCCCCAAAATAAAAAATGCCCTACCCTATTCTAAATTACTAAAGTTCAAAGCTCTTTTACCTTACCAGCCCTGAACAGGGCCCTTTGCGGGGCATGCCCCAAGAGATTCAGCTCTTTTGCCTGTAAAAAAACACATACAATACCCCCCCCCCCAACATTACAACCCACCACCCACATACCAAACCCCCCTTAAATAAATCTAATCCAAACCCCCCTTAAATAAACCTAACACTAAGCTCCTGAAGATCTTCCTACCTTATCTTCACCTCACCAGGTATCACCGATCCGTCCTGGCTCCAAAATCTTCATCCAAGCCCAAGCGGGGGCTAGACATCCATCATCCGACGGCTGAAGAAGTCCAGAAGAGGGTCCAAAGTCTTCATCCTATCCGGGAAGAAGAGTAGATCCGGACCGGCAACCATCATCTTCAAAGCGGCATCTTCTATCTTCATCCGATGAGGACCGGCTCCATCTTGAAGACCTCCATCGCGGATCCATCCTTCTTCTCCGACGACTAGACGACGAATGACGGTTCCTTTAAATGACGTCATCCAAGATGGCGTCCCTCGAATTCCGATTGGCTGATAGGATTCTATCAGCCAATCGGAATTAAGGTAGGAATATTCTGATTGGCTGATGGATTCAGCCAATCAGAATCAAGTTCAATCCGATTGGCTGATCCGATCAGCCAATCAGATTGAGCTCGCATTCTATTGGCTGATCGGAACAGCCAATAGAATGCGAGCTCAATCTGATTGGCTGATTGAATCAGCCAATCGGATTGAACTTGATTCTGATTGGTTGATTCCATCAGCCAATCAGAATATTCCTACCTTAATTCCGATTGGCTGATAGAATCCTATCAGCCAATCGGAATTCGAGGGACGCCATCTTGGATGACGTCATTTAAAGGAACCGTCATTCGTCGTCTAGTCGTCGGAGAAGAAGGATGGATCCGCGATGGAGGTCTTCAAGATGGAGCCGGTCCTCATCGGATGAAGATAGAAGATGCCGCTTGGAAGATGATGGTTGCCGGTCCGGATCTAATCTTCTTCCCGGATAGGATGAAGACTTTGGACCCTCTTCTGGACTTCTTCAGCCGTCGGATGATGGATGTCTAGCCCCCGCTTGGGCTTGGATGAAGATTTTGGAGCCAGGACGGATCGGTGATACCTGGTGAGGTGAAGATAAGGTAGGAAGATCTTCAGGGGCTTAGTGTTAGGTTTATTTAAGGGGGGTTTGGGTTAGATTAGGGGTATGTGGGTGGTGGGTTGTAATGTTGGGGGGGGGTATTGTATGTGTTTTTTTACAGGCAAAAGAGCTGAATTTCTTGGGGCATGCCCCGCAAAGGGCCCTGTTCAGGGCTGGTAAGGTAAAAGAGCTTTGAACTTTAGTAATTTAGAATAGGGTAGGGCATTTTTTTTATTTTGGGGGTCTTTGTTATTTTATTAGGGGGCTTAGAGTAGGTGTAATTAGTTTAAAATTGTTGTAATATTTTTCTTATGTTTGTAAATATTTTTTTATTTTTTGTAACTTAGTTCTTTTTTATTTTTTGTACTTTAGTTAGTTTATTTCATTGTAGTTATTTGTAGATATTGTATTTAATTAATTTATTGATAGTGTAGTGTTAGGTTTAATTGTAGGTAATTGTAGGTATTTTATTTAATTTATTTAATGATAGTATAGTGTTAGGTTTAATTGTAACTTAGGTTAGCATTTATTTTACAGGTAATTTTGTTATTATTTTAACTAGGTAACTATTAAATAGTTCTTAACTATTTAATAGCTATTGTGCCTGGTTAAAATAATTACAAAGTTGCCTGTAAAATAAATATTAATCCTAAAATAGCTACAATATAATTATAATTTATATTGTAGCTATATTAGGGTTTATTTTACAGGTAAGTATTTAGCTTTAAATAGGAATAAGTTATTTAATAAGAGTTAATTTATTTCGTTAGAATAAAATTATATTTAACTTAGGGGGGTGTTAGGGTTAGAATTAGCTTTAGGGGTTAATAAATTTAATAGAGTAGCGGTGCGGTCCGCTCGGCAGATTAGGGGTTAATAAGTGTAGGCAGGTGGAGGCGACGTTGTGGGGGGCAGATTAGGGGTTAATAAATATAATATAGGAGTCCGCGTGTTAGGGGCAGCAGATTAGGGGTACATAAGTATAACGTAGGTGGCGGTCGGCAGATTAGGGGTTAAAAAAAATTAATCGAGTGGCGGCGATGTGGGGGGACCTCAGTTTAGGGGTACATAGGTAGTTTATGGGTGTTAGTGTACTTTAGAGCACAGTAGTTAAGAGCTTTATGAACCGGCGTTAGCCCAAAAAGCTCTTAACTACTGACTTTTTTCTGCGGCTGGAGTTTTGTCGTTAGATTTCTAACGCTCACTTCAGCCACGACTCTAAATACCGGAGTTAGAAAGATCCCATTGAAAAGATAGGATACGCAATTGACGTAAGGGGATCTGCGGTATGGAAAAGTTGCGGCTGAAAAGTGAGCGTTAGACCCTTTTTTGACTGACTCCAAATACCGGCGGTAGCCTAAAACCAGCGTTAGGAGCCTCTAACGCTGGTTTTCACGGCTACCGCCAAACTCCAAATCTAGGCCTTACTGTTTTTTCAAAACGAAGGTTCTATATAAATAAAATGTATATTTTAATTTGTGAAAAAAACGGTTTCAACGACTGCCCATAATTGGGCTCTGGATTGAGACATTATTCATTTAATTCTATCAGCCAATAGCGAAACAGTGCTGACGCATCTATTTGAATATTAATGAAGCAGTGTCTTAAGCAAATTCACATGCGCATTCTAATCTTGGGGCATTCGCATGTGCAATGAAGCTTCGCTAGGGTTTAATTGCCCTTCTATACATTTATATGTATGATATGATATGCCTGTCAGTCCAGGGGTGTTTTTACAGTTAGAATATATTTTTTTAATTCTGCATTAAAATGCTCATTTTTCTAGGGGGATGTTTGCCAGTCTGCATCTCTGTGTGCTCCTCCAAGACAAACTAAAGACTCTATGTGCCTCTGTCTTCAGTGTTCCGGTGCGCCACGCCCACTAAAAAGTCACTGGCCTATTCATCAGCACCTAGCGCGGTGTTGATGACACTCCAGCTCAAGATGAAGTAAAGTGGTAATTTTTGCGCATGCACTGCCACAGCAAATTGCAATGCGGGAGGCCATCATTGTTCTACCTAGGTAGAACTCTGTTATTTGATTTGCCTAATGAGGTGCAAAGAGGGTTTGGCAGAATGAAGATTTTCAAGAGCAATTTACAGGAAACATATAAAAAAAATAGCTAATACATCTTATTTGCTTACATTTTCAGCAGTATATGAGGTTTTAAAAATGACCTTTTTATTTTTGGGTTTACTATCCCTTTAAGGTAAAAATCAGTTTTATAGTACACTGTTATTGCATTTAGGCAAGCCAGCTAGATCATGTTTAGGGTTAATAGTTTTCTAACATAAAAGAACCATTGTTATTGCAGCAGAGTTCAAAAGCTCCTGAGGTTGACTGGTTCTAGTGCCCTACTTTAATAACTTTACTTCGGGTAAGTACCCTTATATGGGAAAACGCCCTCCACTTAAAATGCATAAAAATACATTTTTGTGCTATTTTCTATTATGTGCATGTTAAAGGGACAGGAAACCCCCACATTTTCTTTCATGATTTGGATAGAACATACAATTTTAAACAACTTTCCAATTTACTTCCATTATCAAATTTACTTTGTTCTCTTGTTATTCTTTGCTGAAGGAACAGTATTGCACTACTGGTAGCAAGATGAACACATCTAGTCAGCCAATCACAAAAGACAAATGTGTGCAGGCACCAATTAGCAGCAGCCCCCACTAGTGTAAGATATGTGTGTATTTTTTTTCAACAAGGGATAACAAGAGAAAAAAGCTTATTTGAAAATAGAAGTGAATTTAAAAGTGTCTTAAAAGTACATGCTCTATCTGAATCATGCAAGTTTAGTTTTAACTGTCCTATCCCTTCAACCAGCAGCATAAACATAATTATTTCCTAAATATTTCAAACACACAGTTTGTGGTTCCACATTTAATATCAGTTCATTTTCCTAAAACAACTCATTTTTCAGAAATGTATGTATATAGGGCTAGATTACAAGTAGAATGCTAATGTTAGCACGGGACGCGATAAGCAATATCGTGACTGCGCTACCGCACATATTACAAGTTGTAATTAAACAGGTTCCCAAATACGGAATCCCAAAATCCAAACTTATTTAGAAACCCAAACTTTTAATTAATATTTTTTTTAAAAATAAAATGATCAAATAATACAGTTTCTGATGGTACTATGTATACAAAAGTATTAGAAATGATATAAAACTACCTTTAGGTTGCATGTATAAGCTGTATTAGGACATATAAATATTGCCTAAATGAAACTTCTACCCCCTCTCCAAGCTGTCCCATTTTAAAGCTAACAATATTCCAAAATACAAACTATTCCAAACCTCTTCTGGTCCCAAGCAGTTTGGATAAAGGGTTTTCAACATAATATATATATATATATATATATATATATATATATATATATATATTGTATATATATATTTATAGCCCTCTACTCATAGATTTTTATGGAGCATGCTACAAAACCGTGTTCTGGCTTTTTCTCGAGCACTAACCCAAAGGTGCGTTGTTTTTCAATTAGAGGAATATGTTATTTTTATACTATATAAATAAACACACACACACATATATATGTGTGTGTATATATATATATATATATATATATATATATAATACGGTATATCTATATAGCTATTTATCTGGAGTTCACATTCTCTGTTTAATCTATTTAAACATTGCAGCAGCACTCCTTTGGTCAGACTGCAGTTACTGATTGGTCCAAAAGGTCACATAACATTGAGGGTTGCGGCTTATTCTGATGCAGAGACGATGCTTGTACAAAACTTGGTATATATAAACATATAGGGGTCTATCACAATTAGAAAAACATATCAACTGATTTATCTACAAAATTCACCATAGACTATAATGGTGGTTTTCTGTTGGAAAACATCATATACATTTTTCAAAGGGATTATGATCAACTTCATAGTTTGCTAGTGAACCATCTATAATTTAATTACAGTTGATCTCTCATTTTAATATTGCAAATGTTTCTTTACAAGAAAAGCTGCTAAATCAATGTCCTTATTCAGTCCCTGTGTGTATCCAGTACTCCCTATTTTCCACTCTTTCCTTAGTTTGACTTGTTGAAAAATTGTGCCTTTCAAGCACTTCAGATACTTAATGTGAAATGCCCTATAGTGAACTGAAAGATTGTGAAACATCTCTCTTTTCTCAATATCTGTTACATGTTCCAAGTCTTTTTTTATATGGGATTGTCATGCAACCTATATAATGTAAGTTGCAGCAACATTGAAAATGATATAAAACAATAAGATCTCAGATTAGGGACAAAAGGTTGCAAAAATGTGTCCATATAGTGTTATTATAGTTTAATATGCAACCCCCATTGCAAATCAGGTTTATTGTTAAAATGTACAGACTTTCAGCTGTTTGCAATAAACAAATCAAACAAAAGCAATTGAAATAGATCAACACAACAAATGCTTCAAGTGGTTTCCCCAAATTTAACTGAAAATGCAATTTTAATGAATTCTGCAGCCTCAAAATTATTCAATCCCTTCATAGCAAGCATCTTTGGTACTTAGTAGAGAACCCTTTTGCTGTTATAACCTTCTGCAAACGAGATGCATAGCCAGACACCAGCTTATGGCAGCGTTCCTGAGGAATGTTAGCCTATTCCTCATGAGCAATGGCCTCCTGTTCAATAATATTCTAGGGTTTGCGTGCTGCAACCGCCTTCTTAAAATCCCACCAGAGATTTTCTATGGGGTTTAAGTCAGGTGACTGTGATGGCCACTGTAGAATCTTCAAAGAGTTCTTCTGCAACCAAGCCTTGGTGGAATTTGAGATATGCTTGGGATCATTGTCCTGTTGGAAAGTCCAATGTCACATAAGCTTCAGCTTCCTTACAGACGGGATGATGTTTTCTCCTAGGATTTCCTGACACTTCAATGAATCCATCTTGCCTTCCACACGCTGCAGGTTTCCAGTGCCAGAGGATGTAAAGCAGCCCAAAAGCATCACCGAGCCACCACCATGCTTAACTGTAGGCAGAGTGTTCTTTTCAGCATATGCTTTATTCTTCTTCCTCCAGACATACTGCTGATCCATCTGGCCGAAAAGTTCCAGTTTTGTTTCATTGCTCCACAGATCAGAATCCCAAAACTTCTGTGCCTTATGTATATGATTTTGAGCATATTGGAGCTGACTTTTCTTGTGCTTTTGGGTCAGTAGTGGTGTACGTCTTGGAGTTCTGGCATGGAAACCTTCTGCGGTTAGTGTGCACCTTCCTGTGCCAACTGAAACCTCAGTGCCTGTTGCCACCACATCTTGCTGTAGGTCTTTTGCATTCACTCAAGGGTGTTTCTCATCCCGTCTTCTCAGAAATCTGGTTGCAGCCGTTGATAGCGTCTTTTTTCTGACCCATCCACGTAGTGTAACGACTTTAACTTTGAACTTGCGAACTATGCTTCCAACAGTGTCTCTAGGAACATTCAGTGCTTTCGCTATGTTTTTGTATCCTGTTCCTTGTTTGTGTAGGGTGATTTTCTCTTCTCTTAACTTTTTGGACAATTCTTTTGACTTAGCCATATTTATAACATGCGGTCAAATGTGACACTCAACAAACCCCTAGCCAGTTCAGGTATTTCATGTGTTCTAGCTCAAGCACACCTGGTGCAACTAATGAAGCCCTTGATAAGTTGCATCAGGTGTGATTGAGACAACACCTGTTTTGCATATTTGTGCTGCTGTGTGAACTGTTGGTGCAATGCCGCCCCCTGCAGATTCGCGCTAGCAGGGGGTGTCAATAAACCCGATCGTATTGGATCGGGTTGATTTCCGGCGATGTCTGTCCGCCTCCTAAGAGCAGGCGGACAGGTTATGGAGCAGCGGTTTCATAACTTGTGTTTCTGGTGAGCCTGAAGGCTCGCCAGAAACTCGGGGCATCAAGCTCCATACAGAGCTTGATAAATAGGCCCCAATATATCAAATATACTGAATAAAGTTGCTATTGGCTTACAGATATGTCAATCAAAATGATTATCCTGTTAGCAATACAATGAATGCAGTTTATTTAGAAAGTTACATTTTTTACTGAAGTGATTGTTCTTTGATTTTAGATTTATTTAAAGCTGTGACAGCATGGTGATAATGTGGAAATGTTGTTCTTTGAGATTTTGTGCAATTTATGTTTTATAAAAAGCTGATAATTTAAACACTGTATTGTGCTGTAAACGGTGTATGGTGTTAGAGAAAACATTAGAGACTGCAGCAGATATATATATAAAAATGCTGTTTGGTTTATTATGTTTGTATGACTTAGACCAATAGGCATAAATGATAGAAACAGAAGCTGTTTAATTTACAAGCGAGATGACTGGTTGGAGTACGCAATAAATAGCGTGGTTGTAGTTAGACAATATACAGCTAATCCAGACACGCCTGTGGAAGGAGGAGGAGCTCTGAAACGCATTGTGAGGATTAACGAAGCTGGCCAGGCAAGCGGTTTTATTATCTTTCTACAAATTATGCTTTTTCTTTAGATTAGAAAACTAGTTTTGATTGCGACAAACTGCTTTTTCGTTTGTATTTTTATATTTGTACTTTTTAATAAAACTCTATATTGTATACAATCCGTTATATTGGCGCCGTCTATGTTTCTAACCTTTTTAAATAACCACTGTGGATAGCAGCCTACAATAGTAAACACTATATTTTATAATACATATCATAGCTTCATAGGATAATTTAATTAGGTGCTCTCATTTACTTTATAAATTACAAATACATTTGTGTAAGTCCACAAATAAGTTGAAAGAACCAGGCAGGGAAAAAAGAAAGTTACTTTCTAGTTCTTTTTCTGTAGAAGTTTTAGTGGAAAGATTAATGCCTAGATTTAGAGTTCTGCGTTAGCCGTCAAAACCAGCGTTAGGGGGTCCTAACGCTGGTTTTGTCCTACCGCTGGTATTTAGAGTCAGTCAGGAAAGGGTCTAACGCTCACTTTCCAGCCGCGACTTTTCCATACCGCAGATCCCCCTACGCCAATTGCGTATCCTATCTTTTCAATGGGATCTTTCTAACGCCGGTATTTAGAGTCTTGGCTGAAGTGAGCATTAGAAATCTAACGACAAGACTCCAGCCGCAGAGAAAAGCCAGGAGTTAAGAGCTTTCTGGGCTAACGCCGGTTCATAAAGCTCTTAACTACTGTGCTCTAAAGTACACTAACACCCATAAACTACCTATGTACCCCTAAACCGAGGCCCCCCCACATCGCCGCCACTCTAATCAAAATTTTTAACCCCTAATCTGCCGACCGCACACCGCCGCAACCTACATTATTCCTATGTACCCCTAATCTGCTGCCCCTAACACCGCCGACACCTACATAATATTTATTAACCCCTAATCTGCCCCCCCCAACGTCGCCGCTACCTTACCTACAATTATTAACCCCTAATCTGCCGACCGCACACCGCCGCAACCTACATTATCCCTATGTACCCCTAATCTGCTGCCCCTAACACCGCCAACACCTACATAATATTTATTAACCCCTAATCTGGCCCCCCCAACATCGCCGCTACCTTACCTACAATTATTAACCCCTAATCTGCAGAACGGACCTCACCGCTACTCTAAAAAATGTATTAACCCCTAAAGCTAAGTCTAACCCTAACCCTAACACCCCCCTAAATTAAATATAATTTTAATCTAACGAAATAAAATAACTCTTATTAAATAAATTATTCCTATTTAAAGCTAAATACTTACCTGTTAAATAAACCCTAATATAGCTACAATAGAAATAATAATTATATTGTAGCTATTTTAGGATTTATATTTATTTTACAGGCAACTTGTATTTATTTTAACTAGGTACAATAGCTATTAAATAGTTAATAACTATTTAATAGCTACCTAGTTAAAATAATTACAAAATTACCTGTAAAATAAATCCTAACCTAAGTTACAATTAAACCTAACACTACACTACCAATAAATTAATTACATACAAATACCTACAAATAAATACAATTAAATAAACTAACTAAAGTACAAAAAATAAAAAAAAGAACTAAGTTACAAAAAATAAAAAAATAATTTACAAACATTATAAAAATATTACAACAATTTTAAGCTAATTACACCTACTCTAAGCCCCCTAATAAAATAACAAAGCCCCCCAAATTAAAAAAATGCCCTACCCTATTCTAAAATAAAAATTGAAAAGCTCTTTTACCTTACCAGCCCTTAAAAGGGCTTTTTGCGGGGCATGCCCCAAAGAATTCTGCTCTTTTGCCTGTAAAAAAAACCATACAATACCCCCCCCCAACATTACAACCCACCACCCACATACCCATAATCTAACCCAAACCCCCCTTAAATAAACCTGAAACTAAGCCCCTGAAGATCTTCCTACCTTATCTTCACCACGCCGGGTATCACCGATCCGTCCAGAAGATGGTCTGAAGTCTTCCTCCTATCCGGGCGATGTCTTCATCCAAGCGGGGGCTGAAGAGGTCCATCATCGTGCTGAAGAGGTCCATCATCCGGCTGAAGTCTTCATCCAAGCGGGGGCTTAAGAGGTCCATCATCCAGCTGAAGTCTTCTATCAAGCGGCATCTTCAATCTTCTTTCTTCCGGCTCCATCTTCATCCCGCCGACGCGGAACATCCATCCTGGCCGACGACGTCATCCAAGATGGTGTCCCTCGAATTCCGATTGGCTGATAGGATTCTATCAGCCAATCGGAATTAAGGTAGGAAAATTCTGATTGGCTGATGGAATCAGCCAATCAGATTCAAGTTCAATCTAATTGGCTGTAGTGTTAGGTTTAATTGTAACTTAGGTTAGGATTTATTTTACAGGTAATTTTGTAATTATTTTAACTAGGTAGCTATTAAATAGTTATTAACTATTTAATAGCTATTGTACCTAGTTAAAATAAATACAAAGTTGCCTGTAAAATAAATATTAATCCTAAAATAGCTACAATATAATTATTATTTATATTGTAGCTATATTAGGGTTTATTTTACAGGTAAGTATTTAGCTTTAAATAGGATTAATTTATTTAATAAGAGTTAATTTATTTTGTTAGATAAAAATTATATTTAATTTAGGGGGGTGTTAGGGTTACGGTTAGACTTAGCTTTAGGGGTTAATACATTTATTAGAGTAGCGGCGAGGTCCGGTCGGCAGATTAGGGGTTAATACTTGAAGTTAGGTGTCGGCGATGTTAGGGAGGGCAGATTAGGGGTTAATACTATTTATTATAGGGTTTTTGAGGCGGGAGTGAGGCGGATTAGGGGTTAATACATTTATTATAGTAGCGGTGAGGTCCGGTCGGCAGATTAGGGGTTAATAATTGTAGGTAGGTGGCGGCGACGTTGGGGGCGGCAGATTAGGGGTTAATAAATATAATATAGGGGTCGGCAGTGTTAGGGGCAGCAGATTAGGGGTACATAGGGATAACGTAGGTTGCGGCGGTGTACGGAGCGGCAGATTAGGGGTTAAAAAAAATATGCAGGGGTCAGCGATAGCGGGGGTGGCAGATTAGGGGTTAATAAGTGTAAGGTTAGGGGTGTTTAGACTCGGCGTACATGTTAGGGTGTTAGGTGCAGACTTAGGAAGTGTTTCCCCATAGGAAACAATGGGGCTGCGTTAGGAGCTGAACGCTGCTTTTTTGCAGGTGTTAGGTTTTTTTTCAGCTCAAACGGCCCCATTGTTTCCTATGGGGGAATCGTGCACAAGCACGTTTTTGAAGCTGGCCGCGTCCGTAAGCACCGCTGGTATTTAGAGTTGCAGTGGCGGTAAATATGCCTCTACGCTCCCTTTTTGGAGCCTAACGCAGCCATTCTGTGAACTCTAATTACCAGCGGTATTTAAAAGGTGCGGGGGGGGGGAAAAGCACGCGTAGCTAACGCACCCCTTTGGCCGCAGAACTCTAAATCTAGCCGTAATTTTTTTCATGTATTAAACCTGTTTTATGGCCTCATTGGCTTTTTTCTTTTTTTGCTGCACTCATTAACCCCCTCTATACATATCCTCTTTCTTCTTCCATTCTTCTCTTTTGGCTTCTCCTTAGCCATTGGGGTGCAAGTATAATTGGGGGTGAATGTTCCCTGTTTTACTTTTTGTGTGTAAATCTGTATACTCTTGTTTTAAAGTTTCCCCTAAAAATGAACTATTGGTTCTATGTCATCTAAGAAGTGTAGGTAGATTTTTTAATGCATTGTTTGAGATCTAAAGTTGGCTTTTTAGAGGAAATATATCTAGTTGGATGATTATTTCTATATTTAAAATTAAGATAAACACTGTGCACTAATAGTAATAAAAATGTTACCAAGAGAAATGTAAGGAAAAAGAATCTTGAACATAAGCTATGAAATTAAAAACAAAACAAAAAATACCTGTAAGCTACATGATTATGAACCTCAACCTTCATATATAAGAATACATTTGCAATAAAAACTGCAGCTTTATTTTGTCAAGTATATTGTATTATGTGTATTCTTTTAACTGATTTCCCTGTCCTCCAGAACAAAATAACCCCTTCTAACCAATCACAAACTATTATTCAGATATAGCACAAACTTTCACCTAGATTACGAGTTTTGCGTTAACAGGGGTGCGGTGCTAACGAGCAGTTTATGCTCACCGCTCACTTACAGACAGCGCTGGTATTACGGGTTTTTACAAACCCGGCGTTAGCCGCAGAAAAGTGAGCGAAGAGCAAAATTTTGCTCCACATCTCACCTCAATACCAGCGCTGCTTACATTAGCTGTAAGCAGGTAAAACGTGCTGGTGCACGATTTCCCCATAGGAATCAATGGGGGAGAGCCGGCTGAAAAAAAAAATAACACCTGCAAAAAAGCAGAATAAAGCTCCTAACGCAGCCCCTTTGATTCCTATGGGGAAATAAAATTTATGTCTACACTTAACACCCTAACATGAACCCTGAGTCTAAACACCCCTAATCTTACACTTATTAACCCCTAATCTGCCACCCCCAACATCGCCGACACCTGCATTATATTATTAACCCCTAATCTGCCGCTCCGGATACCGCCGCCACCTACATTATACTTATGAACCCCTAATCTGCTGCTCCCAACATTGCCGACACCTACATTTTATTTATTAACCCCTAATCTGCCGCCCCCTATGTCGCCGCATCCTACCTACATTTATTAACCCCTAATCTGCCGCCCCCAACGTCGCCGCCACTATAATAAAGTTATTTACCCCCTAAATCTAAGTCTAACCCTAACACCCCCCTAACTTAAATATAATTTAAATAAATCTAAATAAAATTACTACAATTAACTAAATAATTCCTATTTAAAACTAAATACTTACCTATAAAATAAACCCTAAGCTAGCTACAATATAACTAATAGTTACATTGTAGCTAGCTTTGGGTTTATTTTTATTTTACAGGCAACTTTGTATTTATTTTAACTAGGTACAATAGTTATTAAATAGTTATTAACTATTTAATAACTACCTAGTTAAAATAAAGACAAAAGTACCTGTAAAATAAAACCTAACCTAAGTTACACTAACACCTAACACTACACTATAATTAAATTAATTACATAAACTAAATACAATTAATTACAATTAAATAAAATTATCTAAAGTACGAAAAAAACAAAACACTAAATTACAGAAAATAATAAAATAATTACAAGATTTTTAAACTAATTACACCTACTCTAATCCCCCATACAAAATAAAAAAGCCCCCCAAAATAATAAAAGCCCTACCCTACACTAAATTACAAATAGCCCTTAAAAGGGCCTTTTGCGGGGCATTGCCCCAAAGTAATCAGCTCAAATACCCCCCCAGCATTAAAACCCACCACCCACACAACCAACCCTACTCTAAAACCCACCCAATCCCCCCCTTAAAAAAACCTAACACTGACCCCTTGAAGATCACCCTACCATGAGACGTCTTCACCCAACCGGGCAGAAGTGGACCTCCAGACGGGCAGAAGTCTTCACCCAACCGGGCAGAAGTGGACCTCCAGACGGGCAGAAGCCTTCATCCAGGCGGCATCTTCTATCTTCATCCATCCGGCGCGGAACGGGTCCATCTTCAAGACATCTGACGCGGAGCATCCGCTTCAAACGACAGCCGACGACTGAATGAAGGTTCCTTTAAATGACGTCATCCAAGATGGCGTCCCTTCAATTCCGATTGGCTGATAGAATTCTATCAGCCAATCGGAATTAAGGTAGAAAAAATCCTAGGATTGAGCTTGCATTCTATTTGCTGATTCAAACAGCCAAAAGAATGCGAGCTCAATCCTATTGGCTGATTGGATCAGCCAATAGGATTGAACTTCAATCCTATTTCTACCTTAATTCCGATTGGCTGATGGAATTCTATCAGCCAATCGGAATTGAAGGGACGCCATCTTGGATGACATCGGACGCCATCTTGGATGACGTCATTTAAAGGAACCTTCATTCAGTCGTCGGCCGTCGTTTGAAGAGGATGCTCCGCGTCAGATGTCTTGAAGATGGACCCGCTCCGCACCGGATGGATGAAGATAGAAGATGCCATCTGGATGAAGACTTCTGCCCGTCTGGAGGTCCACTTCTGCCCGGTTGGGTGAAGACTTCTGCCCGTCTGGAGGTCCACTTCTGCCCGGTTGGGTGAAGATGTCTCACGGTAGGGTGATCTTCAAGGGGTTAGTGTTAGGTTTTTTTAAGGGGGGATTGGGTGGGTTTTAGAGTAGGGTTGGTTGTGTGGGTGGTGGGTTTTAATGTTGGGGGGGTATTTGTACAGGTAAAAGAGCTGATTACTTTGGGGCAATGCCCCGCAAAAGGCCCTTTTTTAATTTGTAATTTAGTGTAGGGTAGGGGTTTTTTTATTTTGGGGGGCTTTTTTATTTTGTTAGGGGGATTAGATTAGGTTAATTAGTTTAAAAATCTTGTAATTATTTTATTATTTTCTGTAATTTAGTGTTTGGTTGTTTTCATGCTTTAGATAATTTTATTTAATTGTAATTAATTGTATTTAATTTATTTAATTTATTTAATTATAGTGTAGTGTTAGGTGTAATTGTAACTTAGGTTAGGTTTTATTTTACAGGTAAATTTGTCTTTATTTTAACTAGGTAGTTATTAAATAGTTAATAACTATTTAATAACTATTCTACCTAGTTAAAATAAATACAAAGTTGCCTGTAAAATAAAAATAAACCCTAAGATAGTTACAATGTAACTATTAGTTATATTGTAGCTATCTTAGGGTTTATTTTATCGGTAAGTATTTAGTTTTAAATAGGAATTATTTAGTGAATTGTAGTAATTTTATTTAGATTTATTTAAATTACATTTAAGTTAGGGGGTGTTAGGGTTAGGGTTAGACTTAGGTTTAGGGGTTAATAACTTTATTATAGTGGCGGCGACGTTGGGGGCGGCAGATTAGGGGTTAATAAATGTAGGTAGGTTGCGGCGATGTTAAGGCCGGCAGATTAGGGGTTAATAATATTTAACTAGTGCTTGCGATGCCGGAGTGCGGCAGTTTAGGGGTTAATATATTTATTATAGTGGCGGCAATGTCCGGTTTGGCAGATTAGGGGTTAAAATATTTATTTTAGTGTTTGCGATGTGGGGGGGCCTCAGTTTAGGGGTTAATAGGTAGTTTATGGGTGTTAGTGTACTTTTTAGCACTTTAGTTAAGAGTTTTATGCTACGGCATTGTAGTGTAAAACTCTTAACTACTGACTTTAAAATGCGGTATCAGTCTTGACAGGAGAGGCTGTACCGCTCACTTTTTGGAAGACTCGTAATACCGGCGCTATGCAAGTCCCATTGAAAATATAGGATACACAATTGACGTAAGTGGATTTGCGGTATTTCCGAGTCTGGCCAAAAAAGTGAGCGGTACACCTGTACCTTCAAGACTCGTAATACCAGTGGGCGTTAAAAAGCAGCGTTGGGACCTCTCAACGCTGCTTTTTAATCCTAACGCAAGACTCGTAATCTAGCCATCTGTTTGCACATGTGTAGACTGGGGTAGCCTGCCAGGTTTAGCACTGACTCTACTTGGTTACTATTGCAAATAATGATTTGCCTACCATGACTGTTAATGCAAAACTAATAATCCAACTTTTAAAAGTATGTGACACCATAGAAGCTTAGGGAGGGAGGTAAAAGTCAACAAAAGCTCACATAAATCGCCTAAAATGATTAACCTAAGCCTCCCTGGGAGATAGTAAAATAAGCACAAATTTTACTTGTATTTTACAGCAAAAGGCTGCAAAAATAATTAATGAATGTGCATTGCAATAATAGTTCACTTGCAATAGTTAAACATTTTACGAGTTGTTGAAATATCAATTTTTTTGCAGAAACATACATAGTAGCCCAGTATCCAAAATGAATCCGTAAAACAGCCAATGGCTTACAGTATTCACATTTACCAAAGCCACTAAAGCTCTGAGTTATAAGACATTGGTAATACAATCCCAAGGCAAATTGGAACTTTTCATAAATGATTTATTATTAAAAACAAAGGGGATATTCATATCACTGAGGTTACACAGCATTTGCCTCATGCACAAAGATACAGGCAATCTGTAGGTATCTCTCTCAAGATGAGTACTAATTAGTGAGAACGCTGCATCCTGATATGTTGCTTTCTCGTTTTATTACTAAATTTATTAATAATTATAAAACTATAAATATATATATATATATATATATATAAAACATGTGGAGATAGGTGCACTCCCACTAACAAGCTTCATATACCAGGGTGCTAAGAGTACTAGATAGAGCTGAAGGACGAAGCACTCTCTGGTCTTATCAAGTGTACAACACATTTTTATTTACAGTGACGTTTCGGGGTGTTCACCCCTTCATCAGATCAACAAGAGTGAAAAGAACAATCATTTTAACCAAATCTGATCCCTCCCCCAACACAAAAATCCGCCAAAACAGTTGCCATTGTGATATCCAGGTGTTATAAACCATGCAACATCAAAAAACATCAAAAAACATTCGGCTAGATTTAGAGTTTTGTCGGTAAAGACCCGCGTAGCTAACGCTGCTTTTTTTCCCAACGCACCTTTCCAACAACGCTGGTATTTAGAGTTGTCTGAGGGGCTGCGTTACTTAGGCTCAAAAAAGGGAGCGTTGAGCCTAACTTAGCTCCACTTCAACTCTCAATACCAGCGTTGCTTACGGTAGCGGTAAGCTGGGAAAACGTGCTCGTGCATGATATCCCCATAGGAAACAATGGGGCTCAGCTGGCTGAAAAAAACCCTAGCACCTGCAAAAAAGCAGCGTTCAGCTCCTAACGCAGCCCCATTGTTTCCTATGGGGAAACACTTTCTAAGTCTGCACCTAACACCCTAACATGAACCCCGAGTCTAAACACCCCTAACCTTATACTTATTAACCCCTAATCTGCCGCCCCGCTATCGCTGACCCCTGCATATTATTATTAACCCCTAATCTTCCACTCCGGACACCGCCGCAACCTACATTATCCCTATGAACCCCTAATCTGCTGCCCCTAACACCGCCGACCCCTATATTATATTTATTAACCCCTAATCTGCCCCCCCCCCCACGTTGCCGCTACCTTACCTACACTTATTAACCCCTAATCTGCCAACCGGACCTCGCCGCCACTATAATAAATGTATTAACCCCTAAACCGCTGCACTCCTGCCTCGCAAACACTATAATAAATTGTATTAACCCCTAATCTGCCCTCCCTAACATACAAATAATAACCCCTAATCTCCCGCCCGCACCGTCGCCACTACTATAATAAAGTTATTAACCCCTAAACATAACTCTAACCCTAACCCTAACACCCCCCTAACATAAATATAATTTATATTAAACAAAATAAAATTCCTAAAATTAACTAAAGTATTCCTATTTAAAACTAAATACTCACCTATAAAATAAACTCTAATATAACAAATAATTATATTGTAGCTATTTTAGGATTTATATTTATTTTACAGGCAACTTTGTATTTATTTTAACTAGGTACAATAGCTATTAAATAGTTATTAACTATTTAATAGCTACATAGTTAAAATAAATACAAAATTACCTGTAAAATAAATATAAATACTAAAATAGCTACAATATAATTGTAACCTAAGTTACAATTAAACCTAACACTACACTATCATTAAATTAATTAAATAAATTAACTACAATTACCTACAATTAAATACAATTAAATAAACTATTCTATAATACAAAAAAACCCACTAAATTACAAAAAATAAAAAAAATTACAAGAATTTTAAACTAATTACACCTAATCTAAGCCCCCTAATAAAATAAAAAAAAATAAAAATAATAAAAGTCCATACCCTATTCTACATTACAAATTAACCAGCTCTTTTACCAGCCCTTAAAAGGGCTTTTTGCGGGGCATGCCCCAAAGTAATCAGCTCTTTTGCCTGTTAAAAAAATTACAATCCCCCCCCAACATTAAAACCCACCACCCACATACCCCTACTCTAACCCACCCAAACCCCCCTTAAATAAACCTAACACTACCCCCCTGAAGATCTCCCTACCTTGAGTCGTCTTCACCCAGCCGGGCCGAAGTCTTCATCCGATGGGGCAGAAGAGGACATCCAGACCGGCAGAAGTCTTCATCCTATCCGGGCAGAAGAGGACATCCGGACCGGCAGACATCTTCATCCAAGCGGCATCTTCTATCTTCATCCATCCGACGAGGAGCGGCTCCATCTTCAAGACCTCCGGCGCGGAACATCCTTCTTCACCGATGACTACCCGACGAATGAAGGTTCCTTTAAGTGACATCATCCAAGATGGCGTCCCTCGAATTCCGATTGGCTGATAGGATTCTATCAGCCAATCGGAATTAAGGTAGGAAACAGCCAATAGAATGCGAGCTCAAACAGCCAATAGAATGCACTTAAGAGACAATCAATAGTGCAATGTTTCATGTTATCAATGTGGATACTTTGTTTTTTGATGTTGCATAGTTTGTAACACCTGGATATCACCATGGCAACCGTTTTTGCAGATTTTTGTGTTGGAGGAGGGATCAGATTTGGTTTAAATGATTGGTTGTTCTTTTCACTCTTGTTGGTCTGATGAAGGGGTGAACACCCCGAAACGTCACAGTGCAGGTATATAAAAAAAAAAGGGTTAACAAACAATTACACAAAGCAAAAGTTTTAAAACAAAAAGGAGTAAAAACAGAACTTAATACTGTATTAGCCTAGACATCTATGCCAAGGGAGTTGACAAGAAAAGACTCTCACTTACGCTGTTTTCATGCAGCCTCCAATGTTAGGTTGCTGAAATCACAGTTAAATAAAAAAAAATCCTGAGGTCAGGTTTCTGACCAGTCCTCTTCCAGAGTGGGCAAGGAAGGTAACCACCCCCTTTTTTATGGCAGGCAATAAAAAGATCTGCAGCAATTGGCTGAAATTATAGAACCATTTTTTGTTATGTACAGTATCTCACAATAGTGAGTACACCCCTCACATTTTTGTAAATATTTTTTTATATCTTTTCATGTGACAACACTAAAGAAATGACACTTTGCTACAATGTAAAGTACTGAGTGTACAGCTTGTATAACAGGGTAAATTTGCTGTCCCTTCAAAATAACTCAACACACAGCAATTAATGTCATTGGCAACAAAAGTGAGTACACCGTTAAGTGGAAATGTCTAAATGTCTGAAAAAAAGAATTGTTGCTCTACATAACGATGGCCTAGGCTATCAGAAGATTGTCAAGACCCTGAAATTGAGCTGCAGCACGGTGGGCAAGACCATACAGCGGTTTCACAGGACAGGTTCCACTCAGAACAGGCCTCACCATGGTCGACCAAAGAAGTTGAGTGCACGTGCTCAGCTTCATATCCATAGGTTGTCTTTGAGAAATAGACGTATGAGTGCTGCCAGCATTGCTGCAGCGGTTGAAGGGGTGGGGGGTCAGCCTGTCAGTGCTCAGACCATACGCTGCACACTGCATCAAATTGGTCTGCATGTCTGTCGTCACAGAAGGAAGCCTCTTCTAAAGATGATGCACAAGAAAGCCTGCAAACAGTTTGCTGAAGACAAGCAGACTAAGGACATGGATTACTGGAACCATGTCCTGTGGTCCGATGAAACATAGATAAACTTATTTGGTTCAGATGGTGTCAAGCGTGTGTGGTGGTAACCAGGTGAGAAGTACAAAGACAAGTGTGTCTTGCCTACAGTCAAGCATGGTGGTGGGAGTGTCATTGTCTGGGCCTGTATAAGTGCTGCCGGCACTGGGGAGATACAGTTCATTGAGGGAACTATGAATGCCAACATGTACTGTGACATACTGAAGCAAAGCATGATCCCCCCCCTCCCTTCGGAGACTGGGCCGCAGTGCAGTATTCTAACATGATAACGACCCCAAACACACCTCCAAGACGACCACTGCCTTGCTAAAGAACCTGACGGTAAAGGTGATGGACTGGCCAAGCATGTCTCTAGACCAGTGTTTTTCAACCAGTGTGCCATGGCACACTAGTGTGCCGTGAGAGATCCTCAGGTGTGCCACGGCAGACTGACAACAGTGTGACATATTTTTTAAACTTTGCTTGTTTTTTACTCCCAGTGCAGGGGTAGTTTGTAGGAGGCATGGCATAACAGCACAATACATACAGTATGTGTGTGTTTGTGTGTATGTGTATATATATATATGCTGTATTAGGCTACAATGTGTGATTTTTTTTAAATTTTGGGATGGTGGTGTGCCACAGGATTTTTTAATGTAAAAAAGTGTGCCACGGCAAAAAAAAAGGTTAAAAATCACTGCTCTAGACCTAAACCCTATTGAGCATCTGTGGGGCATCCTCAAACGGAAGGTGGGGGAGCGCAAGGTCTCTAAATTCCACCAGCTCCATGATGTTTTCATGGAGGAGTGGAAGAGGACTCCAGTGGCAAACTGTGAAGCTCTGGTGAACTCCATGCCCAAGAGGGTTAAGGCAGTGCTGGAAAATAATGGTGGCCACACAAAATATTGACACTTTGGGCCCAATTTGTACATTTCCACTTCGGGGTGTACTCACTTTTGTTGCCAACGATTTAGACATTAATGGCTGTGTGTTGAGTTATTTTGAGGGGGCAGCAAATTTATACTGTTATACAGGTTGTACACTCACTAATTTACATTGTAGCAAAGTGTCATTTCTTTAGTGTTGTCACATGAAAAGATATAATAAAATATTTACAAAAATGTGAGGGGTGTACTCTTTTGTGAGATACTGTATATCCAGAACATACACCCATATATGCAATCCCTGTGACATCATGAGGATTATTTTGTTAGCAAACATGACATATCTGTCATATTTTGTAATATAGTGTCATAAATGTGATTAACCATGTCTTAAGATATACTAGAATGTCACCTTTAATTGACCTAAGGCTTGTGCTGATAGAGACACTGGTTTATGTCACTTTTTTGTGGACATCGTAGGGCCATAAACTGAATTTAGGCACCAGGGCTCTGGTTGTGTGTAATAAATTGCTCAAGTGAAACATATTTATGATAGAGAAAAACCCAGGAAAATACTTCATCTGAAAAAAACCCCCCAAAATTCTCAGCAAACAGAGAAACAAGTTAACCCCTTACAACCTAAAATCTTGAGATTTTCATGACACTGACCCCATCCAGCTAACACATAATGCCACCCAGCAAAACTTTTGAATTAGAAGATATTTGTGCTATCCTGTATTTTGATTTGTAGTCTGGGGATAACTTACTTTGGTTGTGGTCTAATTTTGTAGTTGCTAACTTTTGTGCAATAGTACAAAGTTGTGAAAAAATAGACATACTCATTACAAAAGGGGAAATGTAAATATAGATAGAACACTGACAGTTGGAGGGATGATATTTCACAAGCGTATAAAGCTGTTAGCAGGAAAAAATAATAATACAGGTGGCCCTCGGTTTACAACGGTTCAATTTGCACCGTTTCAGAATAACAACCTTTTTTTTCAGTCATGTGACTGCTATTCAAAAGCATTGAGAAGCAGTGCATTGATAAAAATAGCCAGTAGGTGGAGTTGACTGCTTGTGTTGCAGCAAAATATGCAAGCCAAGCAAGCTGAAATTAATCAGTTTAACCAGACCTGAGCTATCGAGCAGCTTGCAAAGGAACAAGATCTTCCTGTCTATAAATCAGTCCAGATTGGAATGCATAGAAAAATGCAAGTAAAGTCTGTGTTGTGTGATTATTTTATTAGGTTTATAATGCTGTTTAGCAAAAAATGTGTTCATTTAACTTACTTTAATGATATATTCTGTGTTGTGTGATTATTGTATTAGGTTTATAATGCTGTTTAGCATTTAAAGTCTTAATTTCAAAGCTTTAAAAATGATGTATTAGGTGTTACTTATGACAAATTTGAGAGGGGTCTGGAACCTAACTCCCTCACTTCCCATTGACTTACATTATAAACTGGGTTTCAATTTACAACAGTTTTGATTTACAACCATTCCTTCTGGAACCTAACCCCGGCGTAAACTGAGGGCTACCTGTATATGTTTAAGAAGGAAATATAAATCCTATGCATAACACTGTACTGGAGCTACAGGATTGTCGCTGATTGGGAGTTCTGTCTGTTCCCTGCCACCCCACCCCCCAGCAACTTCTCTAATCAGAACAAATGGCTAATTTCTAGGAGCTGCCCTCTCTTTGTCTAAAAAGCCCTGAATCCACCTAACATTGGCACATTGCACATGCTCAGTCCCCTCTTGTTACTCCACCCATCAAACATTGTTACCAAAATCCCACAAGCCCCCCTCACCTGTCTGTCCTGGAGAGCCTTTAGATAATTTTGTGATGTGAACTATGAACAAAAATCTGACAATAAGACTTTTTGTAGTGGTATCATTTTATTAACCTGATCACACTCACACTACTTATTTATAAACAGCTTGCTTTATATGAATCACCAGATAGTTTTCAGCAAGCAGCTAAATAGCTCCAGCAGGTCCCAGTGATGTAAACGTGGCCTTGCTATTAGTTTAATTTTTGTGGTGCCCAGACTTTTACAATGAGGTGTCACACTGGTTTTTGTTTTTACTTCCGGTGTATGTGAATATATTTCCATAAACAAATGCTTAAAAATAAACATTTGGATTCATAGGAGACAGTAATGGAGAAGAGGCGCTTAATGTGTGTTCCAACTGGGAAGATATAAAGGAGTAACAATGGGATAGGAACACAAAGAAGGGACCATGTGAAACAACTGGAGGCCTGTTCATTGGATTGGACAATATGTTTAATTTAGTATAGCATGGACAGTTATGAGTTACTCATGGTATAGGGAGGAACATGTATAGTGCTCTCCAGAGGCACAATGTGCTGTCAAGAGACACAATGCATGTTCCTAGCTGAGGTGGCAACCCTAAACATAATTATATCAATCATAAATAGCCAGATTAAAGGGACAGTCTACACCAGAATTGTTATTGTTTAAAAAGATAGATAATCCCTTTATTACCCATCCCACAGTTTTGCATAACCAGCACTGTTATATTAATATATGTTTTATAGCTTGTATCTAAGCCTCTGCAGACTGCCCCCTTATCTCAGTGCTTTTGACAGACATACAGTTTAGCCAATCAGTGCAGACTCCTAAATAACTCCACTGGAGTGAGCACAATGTTATATATATGATACACATGAACTAGTACTGTCTAACTGTGAAAAACTTTCAAAATGCTCTTAGCTAGGAGGTGGTTTTCAACGGTTTAAAAAACATAATTTATGTAAGAACTTACCTGATAAATTCATTTCTTTCATATTAGCAAGAGTCCATGAGCTAGTGACGTATGGGATATACATTCCTACCAGGAGGGGCAAAGTTTCCCAAACCTCAAAATGCCTATAAATACACCCTCACCACACCCACAATTCAGTTTAACGAATAGCCAAGAAGTGGGGTGATAAGAAAGGAGCGAAAGCATAAAAAATAAGGAATTGGAATAATTGTGCTTTATACAAAAAAATCATAACCACCACAAAAAGGGTGGGTCTCATGGACTCTTGCTAATATGAAATAAATGAATTTATCAGGTAAGTTCTTACATAAATTATGTTTTCTTTCATGTAATTAGCAAGAGTCCATGAGCTAGTGACGTATGGGATAGCAGATACCCAAGATGTGGAACTTCCACGCAAGAGTCACTAGAGAGGGAGGGATAAAATAAAGACAGCCAATTCCGCTGAAAAAATAATCCACAACCCAAATCAAAAAGTTTTAATCTTATAATGAAAAAAACTGAAATTATAAGCAGAAGAATCAAACTGAAACAGCTGCCTGAAGTACTTTTCTACCAAAAACTGCTTCAGAAGAAGAGAAAACATCAAAATCGTAGAATTTAGTAAAAGTATGCAAAGAAGACCAATTTGCTGCTTTGCAAATCTGATCAACAGAAGCTTCATTCCTAAAAGCCCAGGAAGTAGAAACTGACCTAGTAGAATGAGCCGTAATCCTTTGAGGCGGGGACTTACCCGACTCCACATAAGCATGATGAATCAAAGACTTTAACCAAGACGCCAAAGAAATGGCAGAAGCTTTCTGACCTTTCCTGGAACCAGAAAAGATAACAAATAGCCTAGAAGTCTTTCTAAAATCTTTAGTAGCTTCAACATAATATTTCAAAGCTCTTACTACATCCAAAGAATGTAAAGATCTCTCCTTTGAATTCTTAGGATTAGGGCACAATGAAGAGACAACAATTTCTCTACTAATGTTGTTAGAATTCACAACCTTAGGTAAAAATTTAAATGAAGTCCGCAACACCGCCTTATCCTGATGAAAAATCAGAAAAGGAGATTCACAAGAAAGAGCAGATAACTCAGAAACTCTTCTAGCAGAAGAGATGGCCAAAAGGAACAAAACTTTCCAAGAAAGTAATTTAATATCCAGAGAATGCATAGGTTCAAACGGAGGAGCCTGTAAAGCCCTCAGAACCAAATTAAGACTCCAAGGAGGAGAGATTGACTTAATGACAGGCTTGATACGAACCAAAGCCTGTACAAAACAATGAATATCAGGAAGATTAGCAATTTTTCTGTGAAAAAGAACAGAAAGAGCAGAAATTTGTCCTTTCAAGGAACTTGCAGATAAACAATGCATGTTCCTAGCTGAGGTGGCAACCCTAAACATAATTATATCAATCATAAATAGCCAGATTAAAGGGACAGTCTACACCAGAATTGTTATTGTTTAAAAAGATAGATAATCCCTTTATTACCTATCCCACAGTTTTGCATAACCAGCACTGTTATATTAATATATGTTTTATAGCTTGTATCTAAGCCTCTGCAGACTGCCCCCTTATCTCAGTGCTTTTGACAGACATACAGTTTAGCCAATCAGTGCAGACTCCTAAATAACTCCACTGGAGTGAGCACAATGTTATATATATGATACACATGAACTAGTACTGTCTAACTGTGAAAAACTTTCAAAATGCTCTTAGCTAGGAGGTGGTTTTCAACGGTTTAAAAAACATAATTTATGTAAGAACTTACCTGATAAATTCATTTCTTTCATATTAGCAAGAGTCTATGAGCTAGTGACGTATGGGATATACATTCCTACCAGGAGGGGCAAAGTTTCCCAAACCTCAAAATGCCTATAAATACACCCTCACCACACCCACAATTCAGTTTAACGAATAGCCAAGAAGTGGGGTGATAAGAAAGGAGCGAAAGCATCAAAAATAAGGAATTGGAATAATTGTGCTTTATACAAAAAAATCATAACCACCACAAAAAGGGTGGGTCTCATGGACTCTTGCTAATATGAAATAAATGAATTTATCAGGTAAGTTCTTACATAAATTATGTTTTCTTTAATGTAATTAGCAAGAGTCCATGAGCTAGTGACGTATGGGATAGCAGATACCCAAGATGTGGAACTTCCACGCAAGAGTCACTAGAGAGGGAGGGATAAAATAAAGACAGCCAATTCCGCTGAAAAAATAATCCACAACCCAAATCAAAAAGTTTTAATCTTATAATGAAAAAAACTGAAATTATAAGCAGAAGAATCAAACTGAAACAGCTGCCTGAAGTACTTTTCTACCAAAAACTGCTTCAGAAGAAGAGAAAACATCAAAATGGTAGAATTTAGTAAAAGTATGCAAAGAAGACCAACTTGCTGCTTTGCAAATCTGATCAACAGAAGCTTCATTCCTAAAAGCCCAGGAAGTAGAAACTGACCTAGTAGAATGAGCCGTAATCCTTTGAGGCGGGGACTTACCCGACTCCACATAAGCATGATGAATCAAAGACTTTAACCAAGACGCCAAAGAAATGGCAGAAGCTTTCTGACCTTTCCTGGAACCAGAAAAGATAACAAATAGACTAGAAGTCTTTCTAAAATCTTTAGTAGCTTCAACATAATATTTCAAAGCTCTTACTACATCCAAAGAATGTAAAGATCTCTCCTTTGAATTCTTAGGATTAGGGCACAATGAAGGGACAACAATTTCTCTACTAATGTTGTTAGAATTCACAACCTTAGGTAAAAATTGAAATGAAGTCCGCAACACCGCCTTATCCTGATGAAAAATCAGAAAAGGAGATTCACAAGAAAGAGCAGATAACTCAGAAACTCTTCTAGCAGAAGAGATGGCCAAAAGGAACAAAACTTTCCAAGAAAGTAATTTAATATCCAGAGAATGCATAGGTTCAAACGGAGGAGCCTGTAAAGCCCTCAGAACCAAATTAAGACTCCAAGGAGGAGAGATTGACTTAATGACAGGCTTGATACGAACCAAAGCCTGTACAAAACAATGAATATCAGGAAGATTAGCAATTTTTCTGTGAAAAAGAACAGAAAGAGCAGAAATTTGTCCTTTCAAGGAACTTGCAGATAAACCTTTTTTTTTTTTTTTTTTTATTAGTTTTTTATTATTCAGCATAAAAATAAATGACAATCCACATAAACATTGTGACTCGTATCAGTACAAGATATTCATACTGTAATATAACATAATTAGCAGAATAACATAAGATCATACTCAATTTTCAATAAAGCATAATCATGCCGAAATGTCACATAAATTATACTTTTCAATAGTCAATATTCTTAGAATCATCTATAGAAATCATCAAATAATATGCACTAACACCCACCAAAGAAAAGACATCAAAAAAAAAAACATCTCCAGCAACTTATATATTACTTCATATATGGATATCGGTATTTAATCAACATAATTTCTGATACCATGTTTCATCACAGATACCTATTGATTCTTGTTCCCGGCTAGCACCTGTCTCTCCTATCTAATCATATGGTCTAGTTGCGGAAAAAAAACTCTCTAAACTATTTTCAAACCAATTTGGATTGCCATTTCTAAATCACAAAGTCAGACATTCTAACCCTAAAAAGGAGAAAAAAGAAGGGAGAAAAAAAGAGAAGGGAGGGCGGGAAAAAGAAAAAAAAGAGCCAGCGAAAGAGAAAAAAAAAAAAAAATATGGGAGCCCTCCGGATCCGTGAGGCTCGACCTTAGGAGCGGTAGTTCATAACTTTATGGGATATCTCTATAATTTCTTATCCAGGAGTCGGGAAATACTTGTAGCAAGACTAGCTCAGCAAAGCTGATAGAAGAGACAAATGGAGACAGGATCCTTCGCTGGAGTTGTAATGAATAAGTCTTAATAGTGGGTGCCCATTCTAACAAAAAAGTCTTGATTTTTTTCTCTGAAGCCTGTGATAGATGAAAAGATTCGTATATAATTTGGGATTGTATCCCTTTAAGAATTACCCCTAGGCTGGGTGGCGTCTTAGCAATCCAGGATTTGAAAATATTGTATCTAACAATTAATATAATGGTATTCAAAATCCGGGTTTTTAAATCTGACATGGGATTAAGTATCAAGCATATTATATCTTCCAGAGAGAACGAGTAAGCCCCATTATATTGCCTATTAAACCAGAACTGAACTTTCTGCCAAAGTTGTTTTATTTTAGGGCAGTGCCATAACATGTGCATAAGATCTGCTTTGCCATATGAACACCGCGGGCAATCGGCCTTTTTAAGCGGATAAAATTTCGCTAACCTGGAGGGAGATAAATAAAATTTATTCATTAATTTAAGATGAGATTCTTTCCAGCTTACCGAAATAGGGTAATTAGCTATTAACTCAAGGCTACGAGAAATCTTCTCTTGATCCATTGTAGAGATACAATTTATCCAAGAATTAACCAAATTTTCGCTCAATAATATGCCCTGTTTGGTAAGCATTATATCGTAAATTAAAGAAATCGATATGTCTCCAGCTATGAATTTTTCTATACAGATCTTGACCTCGGACCACTCAGACCTACTTGAAGAATACCAACTTTGGGAGCTAACATAATGACGGACCTGGAAATAGGCGAATTGATTCCCCGTGCCTAGCGAGTATTTTGAGACAATAGTTTCCCAAGAAAGAATCTGAGATTGATCATTCAATAACTGATAAATATCCTTAAGGCCTCTGTCCTGCCACTCTAAGAATACTTTTTGGTCTATTCCAGGCATAAAAAGCGGGTTACCCCTAATGGGTAGAAAGTCTGAAAAAAAAGGATTCAATTCTAATATAGAACAGAACTTCTGCCATGCGTAAATCGAGTTTTTGAAGGATTGTAATATAGAAACTTTTTGTGGAAGTTCTTGTATCGGGCAGTGTAAAAGAGCCTTCAGTGACCATGGATTAGTCAGTCGGGATTCAAAATCAAAAGAGGTAACCCTATTCGATTGAGCTAGCCAATCTATAGCTATTTTAAGTAGTGTTGCGATATTGTAATGTCTGATATTAGGAAGAGCTAGACCAGCATTAGAAAATTTTTGTGACAATTTTTCCAATGATATGCGTGGTTTTTTTGCTTTCCAAATGAACTTGGAAAACCAGGAATTCAGTCTGCGTACATCTTTGTTTGTTAAAATTAATGGCAGATTCTGTATAGGATATAGAATCCGTGGGAAGATTATAGTTTTGATCAAATTGACAGACGCAGATATGGATAAAGGAAAAGCCTTCCATAAGTCAAGATCTTCTTTGATCTTCTGAAAGAGCGCATCAATATTAGCTGAATACCAGTATTTAGGATTTTTATGAATCTCCAGCCCCAGATATTTTATGGCTGAAACCGTACGAAACATTAAATTAGTTTGTCGGTTAGTATATTTGCCTAGCCACATAAATTCACTTTTATCTAAGTTAGACTTGTATCCCGCAAAGGAGCTAAATTCCTCCAATGTATTTATGACCTTGGGGATTGTATCTCTGGTATTTTGTAAACATATTAGAATGTCATCCGCGTAAAGTAAGACTTTTAAGTTTGGGTCTAAATCTGGTATCCCCGGCAAAATTTCTCTCAATCTGGTTGCTAGCGGTTCAAGAGCGATGTTAAACAAGAGAGGTGAGAGGAGGCAACCCTGTCTTGTTCCTCTCTCTAAAGTTATCTTAGGAGAAAACGTCCGATTAACCAGCAGAAAGGATTCTGGCTTCCAATGAATTTTCTGAACAAAGTGTAAAAAAATTTCTGCAAAGCCAAATTTGTCTAAGGTTTTAAATAAATGAGTCCAAGCAATGCTGTCAAAAGCCTTGGCTGCATCCAAAGTGAGAACTGCATTGTCATTAAAGTTAGTTCTATCTTTGAACTGATCACTATTCCAAATATAGTCTACCAAGGTAGTTAATCTCCTAATGTTCAGTTAATCTCCTAATGTTCTTGGCGGAGTTTCGCGTGGTCATAAATCCGACCTGATCGGGATGTATAAGTTTGTCCAAGCACCCTGCAAGTCTACAAGAAATGATAGAAGTTAAGATCTTGTAATCCGCGTTAAGGACTGAAATTGGCCTGTATGAGGCTGGATCTTCAGGGTTCTTCCCTTTTTTCAGTATTAGTGATATGTTTGCTGCAGCGAAAAGACTTGAAATTGGTTTGTCAGTAATATAGTAACTGTTAAACAATTTCTCTAAGATTTGAGTTATTTCTACCGCTAGACTTTTATAAAACTCCGCAGGAAACCCATCAGGGCCAGCGGTTTTGTTCAATTTGGAAGCATTAATGGCTCTTAATATTTCTTCAGCAGTAATCGGAGCATTCAAAGAATCTAATTCTTCCTTCTGTATCTTAGGTAGAGTGACTTTCTCCCAAAAATTTTCTTGGTTAATGAAATTGCATTCCTGTTTGGAATATAATTGCTTGTAATAATTAAAGAAGACTCCGCGTATCTCTTCTGTATTGGTATATCGAGAATTTCCTTCTTTAACACTAGAGATAAAGTTCTTCCTTTTCCTAGCTTTAAACAGTCTAGCTAAATTTTTAGCTGAGCTACCGTGAAAGCTCCTAAAATATAGATTGGTTTTAGCCTCTTCTTCTAGATGTTTTTGAGTCAGGAATATGTCCCTCTCTTTTCTATGGGCTATATACTTATTCCAGTTACTATTGGAGCGATCTCCATAGTATTTTTATAGGCTTTTTTAACCTGGTTAGTAAGTTGCAGGTCTCAGGCATGTTGTTTCTTATTTTTAATATCTAGAAATGCCATGATTTCACCACGTAAAACCGCTTTTGATGCCTCCCAAAAGGTTTCAATCTTATGAAAATAAGAAATGTTACGTGTACTGTAATCCTTCCAAGACTGTTTTAACCATTGACAAAATCTAGGATTATTATAAAGATAACATGGATAATAAAAGGTCCTAGGCCTTTTAAATTTACTGCTGTCGTGGCATCTCAATGTTAAAGATATGATTGAGTGGTCCGAGGTCGCAATCTCCCCAATTCCAGCCTCTATTTTAGCAATCGAAAGTGACTCGGCAATTAAAAATAAATCTATCCTGGCAAATGTCCTGTGTGCTTTAGATTCACATGTGAAGCTCAATAGATCCGGATTAAGGCATCGCCATATATCAGTGAGATGTAATTTACGACAAAATCTAGTAAAATATTTGGAGCTTCTCCTGGTCTCTGGAAGGTTCTTCTGTGAGAATCTATCTACTTCTGGGCACATGGCCATATTAAAATCTCCACCTAATATGAGGTTCTCTTTTATATAAGGAAAAAGTTTAACTTTAACATTCTCCCAAAAATCCCTACAGAATTTGTTTGGGCCGTACACATTACAAAGAACATATTTAGTATTATTAATAATAATTTGTAATAAAATAAACCTTGCAGTCGTATCCGTCTCCACTTGTATGATCTTATAATCCAGCGATTTGCTGATCAATTTTGCCACACCACATTTTCTCCTGCTTGAAGAAGAGGCAATTACCTCTCCCACCCATTTTATCTTAAGCTTTGCGACTTCCTGTTCTGTAAGATGAGTCTCTTGAATAAAAGCAATATCTGGTTTTTGTTTCGCCAATAGCTTGATAATCAACTTACGTTTCATAGGAGAGACAATCCCTCCTACATTCCAAGATAAAAATTTAATATCCACTACCGACTCTTAACGGAACAATCAGAAAAAAGTTTCCTCTTACGGACCCGGAGGGGGGAAATCGAAAAGGAGCAGAAAAATAAGAGGAGAAAGATAAGCAGGGAAAAAAAGAAAAAAAGAAAAAAAAAAGAAAAGAAAACCTTTGAAAAATATCAAGACAGTAATCCCTAACTCTTCTAAACATGCATCCCTCAAAAAGGAGATAAAGGACTTTAGGATCTAACTCACCCTTCATTTTACAGGGGACAAAAGTAAATCTTAAATAGCTGAGCAGTCAACTATTTATCATTTATAAAAATGTTTACCTCCCCGGCTTCTCGATAGATTTTTCTGGCACCGTCCTGCTCAACAATTATGCTAGCAGGATATACCATCCATGCATTGAAGCCTTTATTAATAAGTTGCGAGCAGAGCGGTGCCATTATCTTTCTTTTTGAGGAGGTTTCTACCGAATAATCTTGGAATAGTAAAATTCTATTATTTCCAAACAGGAGTGGTTCACTTCTTTTTTTGAATAATCTCAAATATTCTACCTTGTCTTGGTAATTCAGAATTCTAAATATGCACATTCTATTTAGGCGAGATCCCTCTGACTGAATATTTTTAGGGCCCGTTCTGTGGGCTCTCTCTATGACAATGGGAAGCCTCTGCTGAGGGAAACCTAGGGCCTGGGGCAATATATAAGATGTAAAATGATATAAATCCTGGAATTCCTGGGTCTCGGGGAGGCCGATAATTTGAATATTATTGCGTCTGGAACGATCTTCCAGGTCGTCCAGACGCAATTGCAGATTGGCAATTTTAGAGTTTTGTTTAGTTATAATGTCATCTTGGACATTGGCTTGATCTTCTAACTCAGAAACTCTATTCTCCATTTCTAGCATTCTATTGGAGAATTGTTTGACCTCTACAGAAAGGTTAGAAATTACTGATGAAATCGTGCCCAATTCAGCCTTTATTATCTCAAACTGTGGGGTAAATAAATCAGTTAGATGAGTGATTAGCATCTGGGTGTCATTTATATTAGGTAATGTCTCACTAGAGCTGTTCAAACTGGGATCACCCAGCTTAGCTTTTTTGTCTTTGCCTTTAACAGGCATTCTGGGCGATGAAGATTTAGCTTGAGTGACAAATCTTTCCATAAAAAAAAAAGAAAGTGATAGAAAATATATAGTGAAAAGAGGGGAGCTATAAGGGGGCACTCCAAGTCTGCTAGTTCCTATCTTCGATCTAACTTCCTACCCTCCTGATTCTCCTAGGCGTGTTTAATAAACAAACAGAAATTAAGTGAAGTGAAAGAAGAGAGAAGAAGAAAGAAAGAAAAAAAAAAAAAAAAAAAAACCCAGACAGAAAAAGAGCGAAAAAGACCTAGATTTGAATCTAGTGAAAGATAGGCGTGCTCGAATGTGCTTCTCTCCTTGCTATGGAGAGCGGTGTAAATATAAAAGTGGGAGTTGTACTACTTCCTGTAGTGAAATGTGCAAATATGTGACAATACACAGAAAAAAATAAAAATAAAATAAAAAAAAGGACCTAAATTTGGTCTAGTGAAAAATAAGAGTGCTTAAATGAGCTGCTCTCCTGTGTACAGAGAGGCGTGTGAGTGTAAAAGTGGCTATTATACTACTCCCTTAAGTGAAATGTGAAAATATGTGTCTGCACACAAAAAGAAAAAAGAGAAAAAAAAAAAGGGTGGGTTAGTGCTCTAGTGTCCTATTTATTAAGATATATCTGATTAGAGTAAACAAAATAAGCTCTATAACACCTGACAGGCAAAAAATAACATCTCTGCTTTAGTGAGAAAAAAAATATTCCATGGAATTCAGATATCCCTATACAGAGTAGGAAAACCACAGTTATCAAAATGCTTTGTGACCACTATAATGACCAGTTCCTGTGTAGGATACTAATATCTAGTATATGTCCAAGATCAAATAATAGGAGAAAAAACAGCTAATTTCGATGATAATTTTCAAACTTTTCACACTCCCCGCTTTTCTTTGCCTAGATAATCATTTTTTTTTTTTTTTTTTTTATTTCTTTATTCCCCCCCCCCCCGTTCCTTTAGACACGTAGAGCTACTTATCAAAACACCCAGGGATAATTATTTACAGCTGTAGGGTTACGTGACAAATATATATATAAAGGGTTACGTGACAGATAACGTTTTGTTCTAAATAGCAGTCCTGTCTACCTCACCAGGATCCAAGAGTATGTATGTTTAAATGAGACAAACCATTCAACATGCTAGTTCACACACTAGCAGGGCCTAAACCAAAAAAAAAAAAAAAAAAAATCCCAACAAAAAAACAGATTCCTAGATTGCAGCTCTTATCCAGAGCAGATAGAATTATTGCAGAAGGTAACAATAAACCATTTCTCCTAACCTAGTAGAGTACAAAGCATAATACACTCTCTCTTTCATAAATTAGGTACATATATAGCTTGAATTATAATACATGGATTTATTGTTCTGTCCTTTTGGGGGATTAGACTGCAAGTATTCTTAAGAGGTTCTGTAACGAGCTTTTATCTGTTAGTCCCCGTTATATTAGTATGACCTGTCAAGCAAGCAGTTTTTTTTTTTTTTTTTTCTGTTGTTTTCCTTTCCTTGCTGTCCTGGAGAAGAGACAAGGACACCTTTAAATAATATCGATGGGAATCCTAGTATCTGTAAATTCAGCGGCTCAGGGAGAGGCTGACAACATGTAAAACACTGCAGTAACACACAGAGCGAGGGCAGAATCAATCAGCTTAAAGGGAACACTTATCAATGTCAGGTTTTAAGCCTGAATCTTACCACTGCAGCCTCAAGATTTGTCAGGAAAAGAATGTCCAAATGTCCCAATTGCAGTTCCCCCTTATCCTGGCTGTATGTCAGAATATTCTCCTCTCACCGAAGATCTCCAGCTACATACGGCCAGCCCTGCAGACAGCGAGAAATCTGAAGCTGCAGGAGATCCTGGGCTGCTTGAAAAAGGTAAGTCTCGGAATGTTGGGACCAGCCTTTACCTTAAAGATCTTCTTTGTGCCTTGATATGAACCGGCCTCCTTGCTTGTTACACCTTAGCAGGGCACTGCTGATTTTAGGGCAGCTCCTGTATCGCGCCCCGGGCAACACCTGCATTAGTTGAATCTCCACTGACTGAGTCTTGCCGCCAGACACCGCCACCCACCTGAGCGGCCACTTTGCAAGCTTTTGTCCGGTTCCGGCTGCTACAGATCACAGCGCCGCCTCCAGTAGATCCGTTGCCTCAATTCTAGGCTACTCCGCTTCTCTCTCACAGTGCAGCCGGACAGCTGAACAGAAGCCCTGCCACGCGTTGTCTACGCCTGGTCCCAAGAGGCTTCCTCACCACAACTGCCTCACTCACCGACCAAAGCCTGCAATCCCCGAGCAGCGACCGGTAGGATATCCCCTGCTTGTCCTCTGCCTTCAGCCCCTGCGGGGCATGGACATTTTCAAGGCGGTGAATATTTCTTTTCCCTTTTCCTCCCAATCAACTTAAGGGTAATTGTCCTTTTTCAGCATTAAAATTTCCAGCGAAGGGTAATTGTCCTTTTTCAGCATTAAAATTTCCAGCGAAAAGATCGCTTAGCTGAATCAGCTATTGGAGACTCCAAACTCGGGCGGGCCGTAGCCTCGCAGAGCGCCACACACCAATCCCGGGTAACTCTCCCGGGCAAGTGGCTAGGAGCGGGGAGACGGTAGAATAGTGTTCTCTCACAACACCTGTGTGCAGCAGGTAGTCTGCACAGCTCCTCCCCCAACGGAAGTCTCCTCTCAATCCATGCAGATAAACCTTTATCCAAACCATCCTGAAGAAACTGTAAAATTCTAGGAATTCTAAAAGAATTCTAAAAGAATGCCAGGAGAACTTCCAGACTCGATAATAAATCTTTCTAGACACAGATTTACGAGCCTGTAACATAGTATTAATTACTGAGTCAGAGAAACCTCTATGACTAAGAATCAAGCGTTCAATTTCCATACCTTCAAATTTAATGATTTGAGATCCTGATGGAAAAACGGGCCTTGAGATAGGTGGTCTGGTCTTAACGGAAGTGTCCAAGGTTGGCAAGTGGCCATCCGAATGAGATCCGCATACCAAAACCTGTGAGGCCATGCTGAAGCCACCAGCAGTACAAACGAACGTTCCATTAGGATTTTGGAAATCACTCTTGGAAGAAGAACTAGAGGCGGAAAGACATAGGCAGGATGATAATTCCAAGGAAGCGACAACGCGTCCACTGCTTCCGCCTGAGGATCCCTGGATCTGGACAGATACCTGGGAAGTTTCTTGTTTAGATGAGAGGCCATCAGATCTATTTCTGAAAGTCCCCAGATTTGAACAATCTGAAGAAATACCTCTGGGTGAAGAGACCATTCGCCCGGATGTAACGTCTGGCGACTGAGATAATCCGCTTCCCAATTGTCTACACCTGGGATGTGAACCGCAGAAATTAGACAGGAGCTGGATTCCGCCCATACAAGTATCCGAGATACTTCTTTCATAGCTTGAGGACTGTGAGTCCCACCTTGATGATTGACATACGCCACGGTTGTGACATTGTCCGTCTGAAAACAAATAAACTATTCTCTCTTCAGAAGAGGCCAGAACTGAAGAGCTCTGAAAATCGCACGGAGTTCCAAAATGTTGATTGGTAATCTCGCCTCCTGAGATTCCCAAACCCCCTGCGCTGTCAGAGATCCCCATACAGCTCCCCAACCTGAAAGACTCGCATCTGTTGAGATCACAGTCCAGGTTGGGCGAACAAAAGAGGCCCCTTGGATTAAACGATGGTGATCCAACCACCAAGTCAGAGAAGACCGAACATTGGGATTTAAGGATATTATTTGTGAAATCCTTGTATAATCCCTGCACCACTGGTTCAGCATACAAAGCTGAAGAGGTCTCATGTGAAAACGAGCAAAGGGGATCGCGTCCGATGCAGCAGTCATGAGACCTAGAATTTCCATGCAAAAAGCTACCGAAGGGAATGACTGAGACTGAAGGTTTCGACAAGCTGAAACCAACTTCAGACGTCTCTTTTCTGTTAGAGACAAAGTCATGGACACTGAATCTATTTGAAAGCCCAAAAAGGTTACCTTTGTCTGAGGAATCAAGGAACTCTTTGGTAAATTGATCCTCCAACCATGTTTTTGAAGAAACAACACAAGTTGATTCGTATGAGATTCTGCAGAATGTAAAGACTGAGCAAGTACCAAGATATCGTCCAAATAAGGAAATACCGCAATACCCTGTTCTCTGATTACAGAGAGAAGGGCACCGAGAACCTTTGAAAAGATCTTTGGAGCTGTTGCTAGGCCAAACGGAAGGGCAACAAACTGGTAATGCTTGTCTAGAAAAGAGAATCTCAGAAACTGATAGTGATCTGGATGAATTGGAATATGAAGATATGCATCCTGTAAATCTATTGTGGACATATAATGCCCTTGCTGAACAAAAGGCAGAATAGTCCTTATAGTCAACATTTTGAATGTAGGTATTCTTACATAACGATTCAATATTTTTAGATCCAGAACTGGTCTGAAGGAATTCTCCTTCTTTGGTACAATGAATAGATTTGAGTAAAACCCCAGACCCTGTTCCAGAACTGGAACTGGTACAATTACCCCAGCCAACTCTAGATCTGAAACACATTTCAGAAACCTGAGCCTTCACTGGGTTTACTGGAATGCGAGAGAGAAAAAAGCTTCTCACAGGAGGTCTTATCTTGAAACCTATTCTGTATCCTTGAGAAACAATGTTCTGAATCCAAAGACTGTGAATCGAATTGATCCAAACATCTTTGAAAAATCGTAACCTGCCCCCTACCAGCTGCGCTGGAATGAGGGCCGCACCTTCATGCGGATTTAGGAGCTGGTTTTGACTTTCTAAAAGGCTTGGATTTATTCCAGAATGGAGAAGGTTTCCAAACGGAAACCGTTCCTTTAGGGGAAGGGTCAGGCTTCTGTTCTTTATTCTGACGAAAGGAACGAAAACGATTAGCAGACCTGTATTTACCTTTAGATTTTTTGTCCTGAGGCAAAAAGGTTCCCTTCCCCCCAGTAACAGTTGAAATAATAGAATCCAACTGTGAACCAAATAATTTATTACCTTGGAAAGAAAGAGAAAGCAAAGTTGACTTAGAAGTCATATCTGCATTCCAAGATTTAAGCCATAAAGCTCTTCTAGCTAAAATAGCTAAAGACATATATCTGACATCAATTCTAATGATATCAAAAATGGCATCACAAATAAAGTTATTAGCATGTTGAAGAAGTTTAACAATGCTATAAGCATTATGGTCTGATACTTGTTGCACTAAAGCCTCCAACCAAAAAGTTGAAGCTGCAGCAACATCAGCCAAAGAAATAGCAGGTCTAAGAAGATTACCTGAACATAAATAAGCTCTCCTTAGAAAGGATTCAAGCTTCCTGTCTAAAGGATCCTTAAAGGAAGTACTATCCGCCGTAGGAATAGTAGTACGTTTAGCAAGAGTAGAAATAGCCCCATCAACTTTAGGGATTTTATCCCAAAATTCTAATCTATCAGATGGCACAGGGTACAATTTCTTAAACCTTTGAGAAGGAGTAAATGAAGTACCCAGACTATTCCATTCCCTAGAAATTACTTCTGAAATAGCATCAGGAACTGGAAAAACTTCAGGAATAACTACATGAGGTTTGAAAACCGAATTTAAACGCTTAGTAGATTTAGTATCAAGAGGACTAGACTCCTCCATATCTAAAGCAATTAACACTTCTTTAAGTAAAGAACGAACAAACTCCATCTTAAACAAATATGAAGATTTATCAGTGTCAATATCTGAGGCAGAATCTTCTGAGGCAGATAGATCCTCATCAGAAACAGATAAGTCAGAATGATGACGGTCACTTAAAAATTCATCTGAAATATGAGAAGTTTTAAAAGACCTTTTACGCTTATTGGAAGGAGGAATAACAGACAGAGCCTTCCTAATAGATTTAGAAACAAATTATTTTACATTAACAGGGACATCCTGAACATTAGATGTTGAAGGAACAACAACAGGTAATGGATTATTACTAATGGAAATACAATCTGCATTAGAAAGTTTATCATGACAGTTATCACAAACAACAGCTGGAGGAAGAGTTACCAAAAGTTTACAACAGATGCACTTAACTTTGGTAGAACCAGCATCAGGCAGCGTCTTTCCAGAAGTAGATTCTGATCCAGGGTCATGTTGAGATATCTTGCAATATGTAATAGAAAAAACAACATATAAAGCAAAATTATCAAATTCCTTAAATGACAGTTTCAGGAATGGGAAAAAAATGCCAAATGAACAAGCCTTTAGCAACCAGAAGCAATGAAAAATGAGACTGAAATAATGTGAAAAAAAGGTGGAGACAAGAATGACGCCCACATTTTTTGGCGCCAAAAATGACGCCCACATTATTGGCGCCAAGTACAACGCCCATATTTTTTGGCGCCAAGAATGACGCCACATCCTGTGACGCCGAAAAAACGACGCCCACAATTTTGGCGCAAAAAAACGTCTGAACGTCAAAAATGACGCAACCATACGCAAACTTTCGGCGTCAATTAAGGCGCCGGAAATGACAAAATTTTTGCGCCAAAAAAGTTTGCGCCAAAAATGACGCAATAAATTGAAGCATTTTCAGCCCCCGCTAGCCTAACAGCCCACAGGGAAAAAAAGTCAATTAAAAAAAATTCTTAAGGTAAGAAAAAAATATTTCATATGCATTATCCCAAATAATGAAACTGACTGTCTGAAATAAGGAATACTGATTATCCTGAATCAAGGCAAATATAAGTTTAAACACATATATTTAGAACTTTACATATAAAGTGCCCAACCATAGCTTTGAGTGTCATAAATAGAAATCTGGGGCGCGATCCAATATACGGCGTAGTTTGCGGCGCAAGCGAGGGAACCCGCGTCGACCGCAGTTTCAGCTCGCAACTCGAGCTATCCAATATGCGGCGCCGTCAGTTGCTAAAGTGGCGTAAGTCTGACAAAGTAGCGATGTCCAGAAATCTGCGTAAGTACAGATTTTTGGAGTCGCCAGTGACTTGCGCCACGTTAGAAACTGCCGGCGCCTACAAAACCTGACTAAAGTATGAAATCACACGCACTGTCTAACACGCCTCCTAAACATAGCCCGACACGTCTAACCCTCTATCCGCTATCCCCCCTCACTAGCCTAACAATAAAAAAAGTTATTAACCCCTAAACCGCCGCTCCCCGCCGCAACCTAATAAAGTTATTAACCCCTAAACCGCCGCTCCCGTACCCCGCCGCCAGCTATATTAAATCTATAACCCCCTAAAGTGAGCCCCTACCCCGCCGCCATCTACCTTACCTACCCCCTAAAGTGATCCCCTACCCCGCCGCCATCTATTTTAAAATTATTAACCCCTAATCTAATCCCCCTACCCCGCCGCCATCTATATTAAATTATTTAACCCCTAAAATACTAAACTATCCATACCACTAAACCTAAATCTAACCCTACAAATAGCCCTGAAAAGGGCTTTTTGCGTGGCATTACCCCAAAGTAAACAGCTCTTTTGCCAGCCCTTAAAAGGGCTTTTTTCGGGGCATGCCCCAAAGAATTCAGCTCTTTTACCAGCCCTTAAAAGGGCTTTTGGCGGGGCTTTGTCACAAAGTAAACAGCTCTTTTGAATCTAATCTAAATCCCCCTACACCGCCGCCAGCTATAATAAATGTATTAACCCCTAATCTAATCCCCCTACACCGCCGCCAGCTATATTAACTATATTAACCCTAATTATATTAGGGTTAATATAGTTAATATAATTATTATATTATATATATTAACTATATTAACCCTAATTATATTAGGGTTAATATAGTTAATATCGTTATTATATTATATATATATTAAGTATAATAACCCTATCTAACTCTAACATCCCTAACTAAACTCTTATTAAAATAAATCTAATATTAATATTATTAATTAAAATATTCCTATTTAAATCTAAATACTTACCTATAAAATAAACCCTAAGATATCTACAATATAATTAATAATTACATTGTAGCTATGTTAGGGTTTATATTTATTTTACAGGTAAATTGTTAATTATTTTAACTAGGTATACTAGCTATTAAATAGTTATTAACTATTTAATAGCTACCTAGTTAAAATAATTACCCAATTACCTGTAAAATAAATCCTAACCTAAGTTACAAATACACCTACACTATCAATAAATTAAATAAACTACAAATATCTTTCAAAAAATACAATTAAATAAACTAAACTAAATTACAAAAAAAAAAACACTAAATTACAAAAAATAAAAAAAAAGATTACAAGATTTTTAAGCTAATTACACCTATTCTAAGCCCCCTAATAAAATAATAAACCCCCAAAATAAAAAAATGCCCTACCCTATTCTAAATTAAACAAGTTCAAAGCTCTTTTACCTTACCAGCCCTTAAAAGGGCCTTTTGCGGGGCATGCCCCAAAGAAAACTGCTCTTTTGCCTGAAAAAAAACACACAACACCCCCCCAACATTACAACCCACCACCCACATACCCCTAATCTAACCCAAACCCCCCTTAAAAAAACCTAACACTACCCCCCTGAAGATCTCCCTACCTTGTCTTCACCACGCCGGGCCGAACTCCTCATCCGATCCGGGCGATGTCTATCCAAGCGGAAAAGAAGAATTCTTCATCCCGGCAATGTCTTTCTCCAAGCGGCAAAGAAGAATTCTTCATCCCGGCGATGTCTTTCTCCAAGCGGCAAAGAAGAATTCTTCATCCCGGCGATGTCTTTCTCCAAGCGGCAAAGAAGAAGTCTTCATCCCGGCGATGTCTTTCTCTAAGCGGCAGCAAAGTCTTCTTCCATCCGGCAGCATCTTCCATCAAGCGGCATCTTCAATCTTCTTTCTTCGCTCTGCCGACGCGGAGCATCCATCCCGGCCGACGACTGAACGACGAATAAGGTACCTTTAAATGACGTCATCCAAGATGGCGTCCGTCGAATTCCGATTGGCTGATAGGATTCTATCAGCCAATCGGAATTAAGGTAGAAAAATCTGATTGGCTGATTGAATCAGCCAATCAGATTCAAGTTCAATCCGATTGGCTGAACCAATCAGCCAATCGGATTGAACTTGAATCTGATTGGCTGAATCTGATAGCTACAATGTAATTATTAATTATATTGTAGCTATCTTAGGGTTTATTTTATAGGTAAGTATTTAGATTTAAATAGGAATATTTTAGTTTGTAATATGAATTAGATTAATTTAATAAGAATTTAGTTAGGGGTGTTAGGGTTAGATAGAGTTAATATAGTTAATATATATAATGTAATAACTATATTAACTATAATATACTTAGGGTTAATATAGATAATATAGCTGGCGGCGGGGTAGGTAGATTAAATTAGGGGTTAATCATTTTAATATAGATGGCGGCCTTGTAAGGGGCTTACATTAGGGGTTAATACTATTAATATAGGTGGCGGCGGTGTAGGGAGGGCAGGTTATAGGGCAAAAGAGCTGTTTACTTTGGGGCAAAGCCCCGCAAAAGGCCCTTTTAAGGGCTGGTAATAGAGCTTATTACTTTAGGGATATTAGATTAGGGGTTAATATTAATATAGCTGGCGGCGGTATAGGGGGATTAGATTAGGGGTTAATAATTTTTATATAGGTGGCGGCGGTGTAAGGGGTCAGATTAGGGGATAGATAAGGTAGATGGCGGCGGTTTTAGGGGTTCACATTAGGGGATCGATCAGTTAGATGGTGGCGGTCTTAGGGGCTCACAGTAGGGGTTTAGTTTATGTAGATGGCGGCGGGGTCCGGGAGCGGCGGTTTAGGGGTTAATAACTTTATTAGGGATTGCAGCGGGGGATCGCGGTTGACAGGTAGATAGACATTGCGCATGCGTCAGGTGTTAGGCTTTATTTAGCAGATTGCGGTTGACAGCTAGATAGACATTGCACATGCGTTAGGTGTTAGGTTTATTTTCTAGCTAGTTTAGGGAGTTACGGGGCTCCAATAGTCAGCGTAAGGCTTCTTACGGGTGCTTTTTGTGGCGAGGTGAAAATGGAGTAAGATTTCTCCATTTTCGCCACGTAAGTCCTTACGCTGCATATTGGATACCAAACTGCGCTGGTTTGGTATACCTGCCTATGGCCCAAAAAACTACGGGCGACGGCAGAAATATATACGCGCGTAACTTCTAGGTTACGCCGTATATAGGATACCAAACCAGCGCAAATATTGGCGTCGCCCCTGATTTACTTACCCCAAGACACTCATCTTCATAAAGTAGATAGCCAAACCAGTACTGAAACGAGAATCAGTAGAGGTAATGGTATATAAGAGTATATCGTCGATCTGAAAAAGGGAGGTAAGAGATGAATCTCTACGACCGATAACAGAGAACCTATGAAATAGATCCCGTAGAAGGAGACCATTGAATTCAAATAGGCAATACTCTCTTCACATCCCTCTGACATTCACTGCACTCTGAGAGGAAAACCGGGCTCCAGCCTGCTGCGAAGCGCATATCAACGTAGAATCTAGAACAAACTTACTTCACCACCTCCATGGGAGGCAAAGTTTGTAAAACTGAATTGTGGGTGTGGTGAGGGGTGTATTTATAGGCATTTTGAGGTTTGGGAAACTTTGCCCCTCCTGGTAGGAATGTATATCCCATACGTCACTAGCTCATGGACTCTTGCTAATTACATGAAAGAAATCAGTTTGAGCCTACCTAGGTTTAGCTTTTCAAAAATACCACCAAGGGAACAAAGCAAATTTAATGATAAAAGTCAATTGGAAAGTTGTTTAAAATCACATGCCCTATCTGAATCATGAAAGTTTAATTTTGACTAGACTGTCCCTTTAATTACTGATCAGTCAGTCAGCTAGCACACTGTCTGACTGACAGGCTGAATATGTGACATGAAAATAGACTTGTTTTGGTTATACACAGTTCATTATGAGATTATAAACACAAGGAAGAGTCTTAGCATATTTTTAACACAAACAAATATCACGTATTGTGAAATTTCTAAGTTCCCTATTTTAAACTAACAGATTTAAATGGAATATTTAAATTGGTTTTATGTAATGGTTTAGGATACAAAATCAATTTAATTTAAGTGAACTCTGTATACAAGTGGATACATTATAGCTTCTAGCAACACTAAAAAGTTATACCTGAAAAATATGTTTTAACACAGAAGTATGTTGAGTCTTACAGAATAAATTTGTTGTTAATTTCTTTCTAAAATTCCGGTGTCATTATAGTTAATGAAAACATTGGATTTTGGATAATATACTGAGTTTTTTTTTCAGAATCTCTTCTGCTGGATTGGTTCTCCATAACGGAAAGAAGACTAAGATGCATCAAGTTCACTACTGATTAGCGCCATTAACTTAGGAAATTTGTGAGCGCATTCGCCATTGTTATTTTCCCCAGTGCTGTCATACGGCACCACTGGGTGTTGTTTTGTTTTCTTCTTCTTTTGCATATAATTGTTCTGGGATTCTGCTTGTGCCCCTTATGTATATCTCAATTTAAGGCAGCTTGGAAAAGTTGTAGGAGGTTGCAGTGGACCCACAGGGAACTAATAGTTTTCATTTTAATCTTAACCTATTATCATTTGTTCATCTACTCGCTTCACACTTCAGTTACAGAATGTGCAGAATTCCAAGACAAATGTGATAGGTCATTTCATGTTCTAGGATGGATCACAGGATGAGGTATCATTTTAATTGAAATAATTTTTATTGCAAAAAACATATACACGGTATATCACATCTTTCACATTTTTCATATACATATCTACATCTCCCTTTTCTGAAAAATGTCTCTGAAAAATGTCTCTCAGATAGAAGTCTCTGATGCTTTTTATGTTTCCACTATCAGAGTTTGAAGAAAGCAAAGTTCCTCAGTGGAGTAGTTGATGGTTGGGTAGTCCGATCTGTAGGTTCTAATAGTTAGTGTGATTATACCTGCGCTCCACATTAGCACCATGGATTAGGGGGCATAACAGATCGTTATCAGAAGATTTGAAATTTTCCTTAATAACCCCTTTCTCACCATGTCACTTCTCCTGTATTTTCTTAAAAAACTTTTCTTTCTAACCCTCCCCTTAATTAATTTATAGCAACAATCAACAGTAAACTTTAAACTTTCCCCTTCCCCCCCACACTCAATGTATCCTTAAAATTTCAACTTGCCTGTTCCTCCATTCCACCTGCCATCATTCCGGGGGGAGAGTCCAACCTTTCTTGTCTAGTTCTAACTATCTGCAGTCGCTTGTCTTCCTCCCACCCCCGGGGTGTTATGGGTCTTATCTTGGTGTTTAGTCAGTTGTGTGTCTATCCTCTCAGTCTATGTCGGGTTAGTGTCCATTTAAGATCCAGTAATTCCAGATCTTCAAAAATTGCTCGTGGTTAGCTTGTATGAATGAGGCTGTTTCAGATAGCTTGTGAATTAGATTAATTTTTTCCATAATCTCTCCCCATGTGGGTGTCCCTACCTTCCAGTAACGTGCCACACATATCCTGGTAGCAGTACAGAGAATGTGTATAAATGTGTTTGTGGCTGAATTGAAGGGTTTTATATGTTCATTTAATAAAGCTTGGGTCGCGGTCAGAGTGATGTTTTCTGAGAGCACCTCACTCAACAGTTTAGATAGCTTAGCCCATAGCAGTTGTACCCGAGGGCATTCCCACCACATATGTATGTATGTTCCTGCCTCCTCGCATCCTCTATAGCAATTTCTGCTGCCAGCTTGAGTGTAGTGTGAGGTGACCAGTGGAGTGAGATACCACCTATAAACAGTTTTGATGCAATTTTCTTTCAGATCTGCACTGATCATACCTCTCCCTGAGTTCTTAAAGATGTCTTCCCATTCCTCTTTGAAGTGTGTTATTTTGGTATCTCTTTCCCATTTCTCCATTAAAGGAGATTTGGAAGAATGTTTGGTTGATTGTAATGATATGTATAGGGTAGAGATCATACCTTTATGTCGGGAATCAGTACTACACAGCTTCTCTAATGTCGTTGTGTGCTGTCTAGGTTGTTTAGGTAGGGCCTTATTTATTGCAGATGCAATCTGTAGGTATAGGAACCAGTGCAGTTTGTCTGGTAGTATTTTGTCTTGTATTTGTTGGTAAGTAGCTAATTTCCCTTTGTGAAGAAAGTCTGCCAGTCTATAGAGCCCCTTATTTGCCCATTTATCGATTAGTACCTGATGTTCAGGGTTCATCAGTGTCCTTAATGGCTTTATTAATGAGTCAGATGGTAAAAGTTTTAGTTTGCTAGTTAACAGGTGCCACATTGACATCATTTCCCCAGTTATTTTTGAGGCTGTAGTTAGTTTGAGGATATCTTTCGGGTGTTCCCAAAGTATATCTTCTGATTGTTTGTAACCTGCTATTAGAGTCTCCACCCTTACCCAGATCAATTCTTTTTGTTTTTTGCTCATTAAGGTGGTCTGTGCTAATCTCGCTGCTTGATAATAATTAAGCAGATTTGGTACCCCTACTCCCCCTAGATTTTTATGTTGCAGTAATACTTGTGAAGGTATCCTAGCTTTTTTATTTCCTCTTATGAATCTAATCAGATCCATCTGAAGTTTATTTAATTCTGGTAGTGGGATCTTAATCGGTAGGGCCCTGAAAAAATACAATAGCCTAGGGAGGACGTTCATCCTGACCGCCGACAATCGGCCGTACCAGGAGAAACCTCCAGTTTTCCATTTTTTAATTTCCTTTCTGATTATTTTATACAAAGGTGCATAATTTAGTTTGTATAGGTTTGATGTATCGACCGACAGCTTAACTCCTAAATATTTAATTGCCCCTGTAGCCCACTCAAACAGAAAATTGGTGGCAATAATCTTTTTAGTGTGGTCAGGGAGAGCGATAGATAGTGCCTCGCATTTTTCCTGATTTATTTTGTATCCTGATATATCAGCATAATCTTGTAAAATACGGTATAAATGGGGTAGGGATTCCAGTGGCTTGGTCAGGGTAAGGAGGATGTCATCTGCAAATAGAGAAATTTTAAATTCCTCGTTACCTAACGATACTCCGTGTATTTCTGGGGTCAAGCGAATCACTGCTGCTAGGGGCTCTATGCATAGGGCAAATAAAAGTGGCGATAAGGGGCATCCCTGTCTTGTCCCATTTTGGATGTCAATCCTCTTGGATTGGTAGCCTGCCGCTCTAATGTGGGCAGTAGGATTAGAATATATACTTTTTATAGCCTGAACAAATGGTCCATTAAATCCCAATTTACTCAAAACCTCAAACATAAAAACCCAGTCTATTCTGTCAAACGCCTTCTCTGCGTCCAAGGACAGGACCAGAGAAGGCGTTTTTGTCTTATGGAGATAGTCAACCAGGGAGATTGTACGTCTTATGTTGTCAGGAGCTTCTCTTCCGGGTATAAATCCCACTTGGTCTGGGTGAATTAGGGTCGGCAGATGTGATTTGAGTCTATTTGCCAAAATTTTGCTAAAAATCTTTATATCTTGGTTGATTAAGGATATGGGCCTATAACTTTGGCATAGCTGTGGGTTTCGTCCTGGTTTAGGAATTACCACTATCTTAGCCTGTAAAATTTCTGTTGGGATTGCTTTACCTTGTAGGATATTGTTACAAAATGTTACAACATGTGGGACTAGAGTTGATTTAAAAAGTTGATAGTATTCCCCTGGGAATCCATCTGGACCAGGTGCTTTTCCTGGCTTGAGCTCCTTGATGGCTATAAGGACCTCCCTGGCTGACACCTCAGCATTCAGTTCGTCCCTAATCGTTTTATCAATAGGTGTTAATTTAGCCTCATCTAGGAATCTATGTAGTGTCTGCTTCGTTTTATCGTTTTGCGTCGTTTTGTTTCCGTCATAAAGTTGTGCGTAATATTGAGCAAAGCTGTCAGCTATTTCTTGGGGATTTGAGGTGTATGTGCCGTTATTTTTTTGCAGGATTGGAATAGAAAAGGATTTCGTCTGTTCTCTAAGTTTATGTGCTAGGTACTTATCTGGCTTGTTAGAGTAGAGAAAGTAATTTGCTTTCAGTCTGTGTGCAGCCCTTAGAGATGCCCTATTCATAATCGTTGATAATTCTACTCTCTTTGCTTGTAGTTCTTGGAACAGTGTTTCTGATTGGTCTCGTTGATGTAGTTTTGTGAGTGTGTCTATTTGAGCCTGTAGAGAGTCTATTTGAGATCTGTTAGCTTTGGTGAGAGCTGCCTTTTCTTTTATGAGTAATCCCCTAATAAAAGGTTTATGTGCTGCCCATGTGTTAATCGGATTAGAGGTGGAACCCGTGTTTAGTGCCCAGTATTCTGTCATTGCTTGTGAGATGGAGTTAAGTATACCTGGTTGTTGTAGCACAGAAGGGTCATAGTTCCAAGAGCGTGCTGTGCTGATTTGGAATGTTTCTTTAATGTGAATTTGGACTATAGAGTGGTCTGACCAAGCGCAAGCATGGATAGTAGAGGATGCCAAGTCAGGGAGCCATATCTGGCTTAAGTAAACATAGTCCAATTTTGAGTACGTTTTGTGAGCATGGGAATAGTAAGTGTAGTCTAGTGTTCTCCCATAAAGAGTGTCCCAGGAGTCTAGAATATTGTGGGACAGAAAAATCTCCTTTATTTTTTTTACCATAGAGTTATGCCTAAGTTGTTTTTGGGTCAGTTTGTGCTGGTCTGCTCCTTGGAATTTATATAGTTCTATATTAAAATCACCCCCCAGTAGGATCCTATCTTGTGTCCATTGGGTAAGCAGATAGGAGATGTGTGTGAAAAAAGAGATTTGCGTCTCATTGGGAGCGTAGATATTGCATAAAACAATTTGCTTGTCTCCTTGTCTACCTCTGACTATTAAGAACCTCCCTTCTGGGTCCCTGATCGTCTCCTCCACTGCTAAGCCCAGGGATTGGTGTATCAGTATCGAGACCCCCCGCTTCTTTTTGTCTGTCGTTGAATGATAGTGTTGAGTAAAGTTTCTGGCCCAATATTTTGGAACTACGTCTTTGGTGAAGTGAGTCTCTTGTAGGAAGATTATATTAGCCTTAATTTTAAGATATTGGGCCAGTGCCGTCCGTCTTTTTAGGTCTGTGTTAAGGCCCCTAACATTATGTGATATCAAACGTATGTCAACAGTCATCACTTACAGTTTGAAGTCTGGGACTCTCACCCCCGGATCCGCCTCTATCAATATTTCTGCCGTTCTCCTTAGTGACTTTAGATGAGGCCCTTTGTTTCTAGGTAAGTTACTTGAGTAGGAGAGGCAAAATAGCTGAGCGAAAACAAAAGCAAGAACAGTCAAATTACATGATGTTTTCAACAAAATAATTGTGGTACATTGAGTGAGAACAAAAAAAACAATAGAGAACTGATATCTCCTACATTTAAAAACTTCATGTAGGAGTAAAACATAAGAAATGTAGAAAACCTTCAATCCCACCCTCCCCCCCCTCTTTACATCATCCACTATATGAGTGGTTGTTTGCTCCCACTGCTGGGATGCTGACATCGGGCCTAAAAAATGTTCAGGTTTACCTTGTTTCTGTTACCAACAGTTTAGTTCTCAAACAATTTTCAACAATGAATATCGTTTAACTTTTGTAGTTCCTGGACTCCTTGATCTGTATCTCCTGTTTCTTCACAGGTAGATGAGCACGTTGTTATATGTAGAATCAAAGTCTCATGTCTTGGATTTCTTCTTTGTCACTTTGGACCATCTTTGTTTATTCAGTTGTTTAGTCCTAGATGATTGCTGTGCCGAATCTTCTGCTTGTTCCAGTTGCGGTAGTTCCGGCGGTTCCAGTGATAGTTGCTTGCAGATCATTGGTATCTCATCTGGTTCTTTTAGGCTCAGTGATCGGCCGTTGTGTAGAATGTTTAGGTTGAAAGGGAACCCCCATCTGTATCTGATTTGGTGTTTCCTCAGTAGCGTGGTGAGTGGTCTCAGTTCGCTTCTTCTTTGTAGCGTTTTGATGCAGAGATCTTGGTAGAATTGAATCACTGATCCTTGGAATTTGAATGTAGGGTTCTTTCTTGCTGCTGTAAGGATTTCTTCCTTTTCTGGGAATCTGTAGAATTTGACCACCACATCCCTAGGGGGTGCTTCTTCTTTTGGTTTGGGTCTTAGTGCTCTATGGGCCCTTTCCAGCTGGTATTTGTCATCATTCACCTCACCTGAGATAGCTTGGAAGAGTTGATGCAGGTAGATGCTCAATTCATCTGTTGTAACAGATTCCGGTATTCCTTTTAATCTTAGATTGCACCTCCGAGTTCTGTTTTCAAGATCTTCTAGTTTGTCTTGTATCTCAGAGACCTCTTGTTGTTGTGTTGTGAGTTGCATGGTAACATTCGTGAGTTCTTCTGCTACCGAGGCTTCTGCCTCTTCTAGTGCCGCTACTCTGGAGCCTAGATCTGTTACGTCCTGTTTTATTTCTGTTAGACTGTCAGTCACAGTGTTCTGGAATGCGTCAAATTTTTCCCATAGCTTATTGAAATTTTTATCAATATCTTTTTTAGATACCAACGACCTAAGGTCAGCTTTAGTGACAGGAATGGAGTCCTCCTCAGCGAACTGTGAATCTGAGTCAGAGTCCATATCTTCTGCTGTAGTGTTGTTTATTGTCTCCTTTTCTTTTGCAGGTTTAAAAAATAAATTTGCAGCTGGTGTTTTAGGGCCTTGAGAAGATTTGTTATGTTTTCTCGCCGCCATAGTTGCTGATCAGAATTCGTCTCTGATGGAGAAAAATAATAGCAGTTTTAGTTTGAGGTTGTTGATCTGTACTGTATTGCCCTCTCTGCTGTGTACTATGATCTCACTCCATTTTAGGTAGGGTGGAACTGTATTTTTATCTTTCACCTGCTTGTTGGCTTAATTCCGTTTATGGAATATTACAGTAGGCTGATGTCGTCTGTGACAAAATTATCTCTGCATTTCACTATCTTTTTGATTTTATTTCAGCTGCTTTTGTTGTGAATTACATGCGCAGATCTAGGTATTATTTCATAATAGGATAGTAGTAGGTTAATGGGCGTCAATTGTGATAAAGCGTGGTTCTGCTGTGCTTATATTAATATAGTGGTATATATAGAGATACGTTTCTGTTTCTTAAATATGTTGCTTTAATAGTATTGTAGTTTGCATATCTCTGTAGTGCATATTTAATTCACTAGCATTATCAGTTAAGAGAGTTTGAGTCCCATATAGATATATTGTGTGTCACAGGTTTCCAAATGATTATGTTCCTGCAGCACTTGTCAGTATCTGTTGTTTCCTTTTATTTTAAAAAAGAGAAGGTTTGTGCTAGGACAGAGTAGGCCATAGTAGCTAAACTTTTCAGACCTTATGTTGTGTGTCACCTTCAAGAGATTGTTTGTCCCTTTATAGTCATATTCGTAGCTTTTAGCTTTTGAACGGTGCTACACTTTCTATTTGCAATATCCCGGTAGCGGGATCACCAGTCGTCTTGTTAGTTAGGCTGGAAGCAGAGGCCTATCACCTCCTCGGTCGCTACTTAGTTCGACTGTGTTACTGTCAGTTCGGCTCCACTTTGCCTAAATATATGTGCGGTCAGGGTCCGGCTCTCATTGTCTTACCGCCATTGTGTTTGCTTTGATAGTCAGATCATAGCCTCTGTTGTTAGCTTCTGTTTGTTAGGCCACATGGCCAAGATGGCGGGCGGTTCTACTTGCTCCGTCTTGTATCTGTGGCTTGTCCGGTCCTGTGTCGGTCAAATCAGTCTCTCTGATGCTGCTATTCAGGCTACAGCACTTCTCCTGTCATCTCACAGCCTGTACTGGGTAACGATTAGCCCATATATAAGGTATAATACAGCAGTGTTTAGCGGAGCTCACAGATTACACCGCCATTCACCTTGAGCTCCAGGCTCCGCCCCCGAGGTATCATTTTAAAGGGACATTACACACCAGATTTTTCTTTACATACATATTTTATAGATGATCCATTTGTTGTTATTTTAATGTATAGTTTTGCTTATTTTAAATAACATTGCAGTGATTTTCAGACTCCTAACCAAGCCCCAAAGTTTTAGGAGAATACTGTCAGCTACCTACTCCAGCTTGCTCCTGTTTGTGTAAAGGGTCTTTATATGCAAAAGAAGGGGGAGGGGGAGTGTCTGCTTTTTTGCTATAGAACCACTTGCAGTGTGTGTTCCAGCCTAACCTCATCAACAGAGCTAAACGGGGAGCTTCTAAGTAAGTTTCTAAAAGGTTTTCACTGGATTTTTACATCAGTATCTGTGTATATCATTCTTTATAGTAGTTTCTATTACGTGCAGTTATTTGAAAATTGGTGTATACTGTCCTCCGTTTAGTGATGGTATAGCCATTATTTTAACAGTAGCAGTGTAAGGGTAACCTTTAAGGGATGGTGCTCTGTGACTTTTTTTCTCTCCTTTAATGTGTTTCAAGTGATATTTTACCAGCTGGAGAGTATTAAATCGTTTACAGGTAGCTCATATATCATGATTTTGTCATTTGAAATAGCAGATTTTGTCTGCTGTATCCCCTGCTATATGGAAAATGCAATACTTCAGCACTGAGTGCAGAAAAGCTATGTAAGCAAGAAGGTTTACAAAAATTCACCCTCTCAGTGGGATTGGAAAGAGAGGTACTAAAATGTTTATTTCTATTGAACTCTCTCTAAGTATTGGTCTCACTCTGGTTAGAGAGAAAAGATAAGAAGGATTTTGTGTAATATAGACATAAGCTAATGATGTCTACTCTCCCTGCAAGATGAGCCCATTTAATTGAGTTATGGTTAGGAGAGGCAGCCCTTTCACATACAATAATATACCTAAAGGACCAATTTCCTGTTTATTTTAAACTCTGCCGCTGGTATAATAAGTAATTATAAATGCTTTAAGGGAAAACCAATTTTACAGTAAAATAATTATGTGGATATTAACTCACTAGTGATATGGGGGTATGTAAGTTGAACATTGGTGTGGGGGGCATAGATGGGAGGTATAGGGAGGACAGATATCATCTAATAGTGTGAGGATAAAAAAAATAATTAGTGCTGTTTGGGGTTTTAGTGTATTAAAATAAAAAGTTTTTTTATCCAGTGCATGAACAGTTATAAAAATATAACTCTGTTATACATTTTGGAATACCTTATTTTAGATACATCAAATTATGAAATTACTTTAATGAGCCATTAAGAATGCAATTTAGGGGTGTATTTTGAATTTGATGTGGGAGAAGCAAAATATATTTTTGTCTGGGTGCAAAAAACACTTGCTCCGGCCCTGCTTGTGGAGGCCTGTGACTGTTCGCCAATAAAGATGCTGAAGTGATCCTTATCAGCTTTGTCAAACAGTCCTAGGGATTAGATATGCTCAATTTAGGCTAGCCACAGTTAGTATATATTGCATTTTTTGCAGTTGATATCTGATAAAGCCAATTAGGGGCATACATGTAACAGAGGTAGTCTTGATAATTCATCAGGGCGCATTTAAACTTCTGAGAATTAAATATTGCTCAGTTTTCAGAACTCAATTACATGAAAAGGGGTCAAAATAAATATAAAAATATATTGCAAAGTTGTTTCATTATGCATAACTAAACATTTTATATACATATCTAAAGATGTGTACTGTCCCTTTAAAGGGATATTAAATATTTTTAGATTGTCAGATAAATTGTGTTCTGTAAAAAAAAATAATATATGCAATATACTTTCATTATGTATTTTCCTTGTTTCCTGTAATTTAACTTTGAAATTGTTCGTTTTTTCACTTCTGCTGAGTTTCTATAACATAATGGGTACTGCCATGTTGGAATCTAGATTTTCCCTTATCTATCTCTTCTTCTGAAGACAATTAGGGACAGATATAAAACAGGCAATAAAAGAAATTGTGCAAACAAGGTTGCCTTGTTTGCACACTCTCTTTTATTGCTTGTTTAACCCCTTAACTACCATGATGTACCCTGTACATCGCAGGTTGTTAAGGTTTTTTTGGGTCCATAACAGTGTGGGTCTCACCACCAGTTGCAAGACCGTGCTATTATGACCTCCCCCTCTATGAAAAGACCCATTATACAAACAGAAGCAGTTTGTATACATCAGTATACATCTAAAACTTTGGGGCTTGGTTAGGAGTCTGAAAATCAGCACAATGTTGTTTAAAAATAAGCAAAACTCTCCATTTTTACAAAAACACACCCAGGTTGGCTATATAAATGGATCATCTACAAAACATGTATGCAAAGAAAAATGTTGTGTATAATGTCCCTTTACAGGTTTTTTGGCCCAAAACAGCATGGGTCTCATCACCAGTTGCAAGACCGCGCTATTATGACCTCCCTTACTCCTGCAGACCTTCTGAAATATAAAAAATTAAGCCCCATTAAAAGACCAGCAACGTACAGGGTACGACGCTGGTTGTTAAGAGGTTAATATCTGTCTAGAGAGATAAGGGGAAAATCTAGGTTCCAGCATGGCAGTGCCCATTACTTTACAGAAGCTAAACATTTACACTTTTAACTCCAATAAATAACTAATGTATTTTTATTAAATACTTCTGCATATTATTATCAGACTAATACCAGATTGTATACAACATCTAACATGCATTTATGGTTTAATATGCCTTGATCCTGATAATTTACCTGCACATATCTTTACATGCTACTCTGTCTTATGCATCATAGAAAATATTTTCAATATTCATAAGTCTAATTGAAATTGTTTGCATCAGTCTGTTGATGATGTGTAAATATAAGTATGTATAGATTTAAAGGAACAAGAAACCCCAACATTTTATTCCAAAGTTTGGATAGAACATACAATTTTGAATACCTTTCCAATTTACTTCTATTATCAAATTAGTTTCATTCTTTTGTTATCCTTTGCTGAAGGAACATTATTGCACTTCTGGCAGCTAGATGAACATATCTAGTTAGCCAATCACAAGAGACAAATTTGTACAGGCACAAATTAGCAGCTAGCTCCCACTAGACTAGGAAATGTGCGTATTCTTTTACAATAAGAGATACCAAGAGAACGAAGCACATTTGAAAATAGAAGTGAATTTAAAAGTGTCTTAAAATGACATGCTCTGTCTGCATCATGCAAGTTTAATTGTGACTTTCCTATCCCTTTAAACAACACTATATCATACTGATCAACATCGTATGACACTGCTGCATAATATAATTCAGATCTTTCTTTCAATCACGATCTCAGTCCGCGTATCCCTCCCATTACTAACTAGCCTGCCATGCTCCCTTCCTCTATGGGGGTGGAAATGTGACACACAATATTTTGAAGTTACTTTTTGATCGTGGATTTGGCAAGCAGCCACATCCTCCCAATTTGAAGCAGAGGAACAGACCTGATGAAGCCTCCTGACCTTCCCCCCTACCCTCGCTCCAGTGTCCCATATAAACAGGCAGTGTTGATTGAGGTGACCCCACAAAGAGACACGAGGTGGGGGTGTCTGGCTCAGGACATAGCTGTAATTAAGGCAGAACACAATAGGGGATCTGAGTAGGGGGTGTACCAAGGCAAGCAGTGAGCTACACTTGTCACTAGCACTTCAGGCTGTGTCAGCCACTAATGAGGAAAAAAAGTGACCTCATGGGAGCAGGGCAGCTATGAATTCCAGTGATGACCCGTATACACCCCCTGCTGCACCTCAACATCACATGACCTACACAGGGCACGTTTGCAATCTACAAAATAATGTAAACATCCATAGATGTTTTC